>NC_057802.1:4558574-4762766 GCF_018294505.1 Triticum aestivum | reverse complement strand
CCAAAAGTATGTTTCTAGGAAGTTTTTTTAGAAAGTTTTTAGGGAAGTTTAAAAATATTTTTTACTGTCATTAAAAAATATGTATTTTAGGGAAGTTGTTTCTTTGAGGAAATTTTTTTGGGCAGTTTTAAAGAAGTTACTGTGTTTTCTAGGGAAGTTTTTGTGAGGAAAATTTTTCGGAAGTTTAAAATAAAATTCTGTGTATTCAAAAATTTGATTTTAGGGAAGTTTTTTTAAAGAAGTTTAAAAAATGTTACCGTGTTTATTACGGAAGTTTTTTTGAGGAATGTTTTTAGGGAAGTTCAAAAAATGTTACCGTGTATCCAAAAGTATGTTTCTAGGGAAGTTTTTTTAGAAAGTTTTTAGGGAAGTTTAAAAATATTTTTTACTGTCATTAAGAAAATGTACAACCTCTATTTGGCAAATGTTACCATGTGTTCAAAAAATGCTGAAAACATGTATTTTTTTAAATGACATAATGTATTTGAAAAATGTCCAAAGTGTATTAAAAATATGTTTTTTCGGGAAAACAGTTAGGAAGTATTTTAGGGAAGTTTGACAATATGTTTATTGTCATTAAAAATGTACAACTTGTATTTCAAAAATGTTACCGTGTATTCAAAAAAGTGCTAAATACAAGGATTTAAAAAATTGACACATAATATATTTGAAAAATGTCCAAAGTTTATTTAAAAAATAATACAGGTCTGCACTAAAAAAGTATATTCTATACTGAGAAAAGGTAAGCCTGTGTCAAAAAACAAAACCAATTAAAACCGGCAATGAATAAAAGGGAAAAAATCAAGAAAGAAACAAAAGAATTCTATACTGAGAAAAAGTAAACCTGTGTGAAAAAACAAAACCAATTAAAATCGGCAATGAATAAAAAGAAAAAATCAAGAAAGAAAGAAACAAAAGAAAACCAAAATTTAACGAAGAAAGAAAAAACAAGAAAACATAAAGTATAACTAAGGAAAAAACACGAAGAAAACTGATGAAAAATCAAAGAAAAGCTAAAGGGAAAGGCAAAAAGGAAAAAAAAAACTGAGCAGAACGAGCGAACCTACAGCTATGCATGAGCGGCGCGAGCGGCTGCACTAATGGGCGGGCCCTACTGCGAATGCAAGCTGAACACTCTCAATGTTCAAAATTGGACTAATAAGCTCAGAGTGCCAATTTTCAGGTTTTAAAGTCAAGTGTTTCATTTAGCTTTCGTCTACAAGTTTAAGATTTATTTTGGACCTTTTCCATTGGATAATAGTTTGCCATGCGGACTGGAAAATGTTCATTGCTTGTCTCGGCGACCATATTGACACACTCGAAAGTATTTATTAAAGGGAATTTAGTGTGCAATGTGAATAATGCATTTTGTTCGACCCACTATCGATAAAAGTTGGAAATTTATAGAGTCAAAAAATGTATTGATGTGATGAAAAGGAAATCACGGTGATCTTTGTTCCATTTATCTTCTTTGAAAATCACCATGCACAAAAAGATCCAGCAAAATAGCTAATGGGCATAAACATCCTATGTGACATATTAGAGCATCTACATAGCCTCAAAGCCTCCTCAAACACCTAAGTGGACGGCCCGGTCAGTTGCTGGTCAAAAAAATGCGACACAGCAGGGCACCTCAAGCCGACCTCAAACATCCGGGTTGACGGGCACCCCTCACATTCAACCCACATATAGGGCAAACATGGGGCGACCCGGGCGCGTCCGCCGCGACGGAGCCGACCCACGCTAGCCCACCTCGACCCAACATATACTTGTCCCCATCCCCATACGCGTCCGCCGCGACGGAGCGCTAAGAAATTGTATGTGCTAGAGTATGATCTTCCAGCTAAACCCGCGGCAAAGTCCCCGGAAGATGTACAGAATGTCTGGGCCACTAAGGATGATGATCACAACTTAGTTCAGTGCCTCATGCTAGCTTGCATGAGTCCAGAGCTTCAAAAACGTTTTGAATTCCATAAACCCCTTGATATGATCCGGGAATTGGATGCTCTGTACAAGGAAACCGCAAAGTTTGAACAACTTGATATCATGAAGGCTTTGATGGAATGCAAGATGGCTGAGGGTAGTTCAGTTGGCGAACACGTGGTCAAAATGATTGGCTATGCTGAAAGGCTTAAAGCCTTGGAATTTCCATCCACCTGGCCATATGATGGACATGTTGCTTTCTTCACTCCCCCCGTCTTACGATGGTTTTGACTTGAACTACAACATGACTGGGATGGAGAAAACACCGGAAGAGGCGCTTGCCATGCTGAAAACTACAGAAGGAGGACTGCGTAAAAATCACAAGCAAGTGTTGCTTGTGAATAAAACCGCCAGTTTCAAAAAGAAGAAAGGCAAGCCAAAGAAGGGCAAGGGCGCCGGTAAGACCGGCTCCAAAGCAACTCTAAGGGCAAAGCCAAGAATGAAACTGAGTGCTTCTACTGCAAGGGCACAGGACACTGGAAGAGAAACTGCAAGAAGTATCTGGAAGATAAGAAGTCCGGGAAAACCGAAAAAGGTATAATTGTTATACAAGTTAATGTCATTGACGTTTTGCTTGCTAGCGAAAATTCTAAGTCTCGGGTATTTGATACTGGATCGGTTGCTCACATTTGCAACTCAATGTAGGGGCTTCAGAAGGTGCGCAAGCTGGCAAAGAATGAAGTCGTGATGCGCGTCAGGAACGGCGCTGGGATCGCCGCTCAAGCCGTCGGCATTATGCCTTTACGTCTCCCTTGAGGATTTATCTTAGAACTAAGTAACTATTATTTTGTTCCACTGTTGTGTAGAAACATTATCTCCGGATCATGTTTACTACACGATGGGTATTCGTACAAGTCTGAGAACAATGGTTGTTCACTTTATTGTAAGGATATGTTTTATGGATTTGCACCCATTGTTGGGGGCCTTTTCATACTAAATCTTGAATGTGAAAATGATGTTTTTAACGTGAATGCTAAACGCCTTAAGAAGGCTGATACCACCACCACTTACTTGTGGCACTATCGGCTTGGCCACATCGGAAAGAAACACATGCAAAGATTCCAGAGAGATGGAGTTTTACCGTCCTTTGATTTTGAATCATTTAACACATGTGAAGCTTGTCTGGTGGGGAAAATGACCAAGACGCCGTTCACGGGTCATCCTGAATGGGCGAGTGAATTATTAGAAATAATACATAGTGATGTATGTGGTCCAATGAGCACAGCCGCACGGGGTGGGTATTTCTACTTCCTGACTTTTACTGATGATTTAAGTCGGTATGGATATATCTACTTAATGAAGCATAAGTCAGAAACCTTTGAAAAGTTCAAAGAATTTCAGAACGAGGTAGAAAATCATCGTAACAAAAAGATTAAGTTTCTGCGGTCTGATCGCGGAGGCGAATATCTTAGTCATGAGTTTGGACAACATCTGAGTGACCATGGGATCGTTTCACAGCTTACGCCTCCCGGAACTCCACAGAGAAACGGAGTATCAGAAAGACGTAACCGAACCCTGTTGGACATGGTAAGGTCGATGATGTCTCTTACAGATCTGCTGATATCTTTTTGGGGTCACGCACTAGAAATTGCCGCTCACACACTAAATAAAGCACCGTCTAAGTCTGTTGAGACGACACCACATGAGATGTGGCACGGGAAGAACCCCGACCTGTCGTTTCTCAAAATTTGGGGTTGTGAAGCTTATGTAAAGCGTTTACAGCCAAGCAAACTTGATCCCAGATCAGACAAATGTTACTTTGTAGGTTACCCCAAGGAGACAGTTGGGTATTCTTTCTACCACGCCTCCGAGAACAAAGTGTTTGTTGCAAAACATGGAGTCTTTCTTGAGATAGAGTTTCTCACTAAAGAAGTGAGTGGGAGGACAATACAACTTAATGAGATTAGTGAATCTTCGGCAACCGTTGATATGGCTAAGGAACCGGAAGAAATTCCACTAATTATCCCTACAACCGAGCCGGAAGTTGTCGCATGTGATGCGCAGACTTCAGACAATGTTGTAACTGAACCGCGCAGATCAGGTAGGGCTATCCAGCCACCTGAGTGGTTTCATAACGAAATCTTCATTCTTGAAGACGATGAACCTGCGCACTACAAGGAAGCGATGGTGGGGCCCAGCTCAAAGGAATGGCACAAGGCCATGAAATCCGAAATGGAATCCATGTACGAAAAGCAAGTTTGGAACTTGGAAGAACTTCCAAAAGGCGTAAAGTCGATTGGCTGTAAATGGCTTTTCAAAAGGAGGACGGACGCGGATGGTAACATTACTATCCACAAAGCTAGGCTTGTCGCGAAAGGGTTCACACAAGTTCCAGGAGTGGACTACGACGAGACTTTCTCGCCCGTAGCTATGCTTAGGTCTGTTCGGATACTACTAGCAATTGCTGCTTATTTCGATTATCAAATATGGCAGATGAATGTCAAAACGGCTTTCCTAAATGGAAACCTCAAAGAGGATGTATACATGATACAGCCAGAAGGTTTTGTCATTCATAAGGATGCTGGAAAGGTATGCAAACTTCAGAAAGCCATTTATGGACTGAAGCAAGCGTCAAGGAGCTGGAACATTCGTTTTAATGAAGTAGTCAAAGAGTTTGGCTTCATCAGGAATGACGAAGAATCTTGTGTTTACAAGAAGTTTAGTGGGAGCGCAAAAGCATTTCTAATCTTGTATGTGGATGACATATTATTGATTGGAAATGACGTGAATTTCCTTAGCGAAATAAAAGACTCATTGAAGAATTTTTTTTCAATGAAAGACTTAGGCGAAGCGGCATATGTATTGGGCATCAGAATCTATAGAGATAGATCAAAACGCCTGATAGCGCTTAGCCAACGCATGTACATTGACAAGGTGTTGAAAAGGTTCAACATGGAGAACTCCAAAAAGGGCCTTCTCCCCATGTCACCTGGCACAGTGCTTTGCAAGAATCAGTGTCCTCAGACTCTCGATGAGCGAGTACAAATGAATGATGTTCCATATGCCTCGGCAGTTGGTTCTATTATGTATGCCATGCTATGTACAAGACCGGATGTTTCCTATGCGCTAAGTGTTAGCAGCCGGTACCAAAGTGATCCAGGATTGGAACACTGGGCCGCAGTCAAGGGTATTCTTAAGTACCTCAGAAGGACCAAGGATTTACTCCTTGTGTACGGAGATGATGAAGAGCTCATTGTAAGTGGTTACACTGATGCAGGCTTCATGACTGACCCAGATGACTTCAAATCTCAACCAGGCTATGTTTTCATATTGAACGGTGGTGCAGTGGATTGGAAAAGTTCCAAACAAAAGACTGTGGCGGATTCTACGACGGAGGCAGAATATGTTGCTGCTTCAGAAGCCTCCAAGGAGGCGATATGGATCAAGCAATTTCTTGAAGACCTTGGTGTGGTTCCTAGTGCCCAGGACCCGGTGGAGATCTATTGTGACAATAGTGGCGCCATGGCTCAGGCAAGGGAGCCAAGTTCACACCATAAGACAAGACATGTTGAACGCAAATATAAACTCATTCGTCATCATGTCGAAGCGGGTTTAGTGAAAGTACGCAAAGTTCACACGGATCTGAACGTGCCAGACCCGATGACAAAGCCTCTACCACGAGCAAAGCATGAGCAGCACCGGATAGCCATTGGTGTTAGGGAGGCCATGTAACTGGATTATGACTAGTGCAAGTGGGAGTCTATAGGAGATATGCCCTAGAGGCATTAATAACAGTTATTTTGTATCTCCAAAGCTTGTAATGAATGTTTAGCTTCCATGCTATAACTGCAATGATTCTCGAGTCTGCAATATCCACGAGGCTTGGAGGGAAACTTATGTGCACGTGTGGTATACTAAACGGTAAAATGTATTCCTAGTCTTGCCTCTAAGACTGGCTCATGTATTGCATGATGATCATGTTTTCCTGATCATGGGCATGTCTATGCTAGCAATTTTGAGGGCACGATGTTGGTAGAACACTTGTGTTGAATCGATCCAAATTCATGTTATGCTATGAGATTCTTTTCGTCACAAGTTTATGGTTAATATCACAGAGATAGTTCATGTTTGCATAATTATTCAGACCATGAGAGTATCGAGTTACTTCGTGCTTGCTTCGTGAACTTTGGGGTTTGTTAAACGTCATCCGTAACTGGGTGGCTATTACCGCGGCTTACGGGTTCACGGAGAAGTATGGCAAGCAACAAGATAGCCCAAGATTGGGATTTGCTCCTTCGACGATGGAGAGATATTCTCGGGCCCTCTCGGTGTTACGGTATCCATAATCATCTGGCCAGACACCTTGTGATTTGATCACTGGGATGCCGGAACACGAAAATGAGAAAAGAGAACAAAGCCGGTAATGAGGTAACTTGCATGGTAGACAGATTGTTCGTCCACGGGGATGCAATAAATCTCACCTCGGGTGCTTGTGACATATCGCGAAGCAACAGGAATAGCTCACTGCAACTGGAGGTTCACTTGAATATTTATTCATGTGGGTATAGGGGTCAATATGGGTGTCCACGGCTCCGATGTTGATCATTGATTGGAAGGGGTTCTGGGTCATGTCTATACTTCACCGAACCTATAGGGTCACACGCTTAAGGGTCATGTATCTGCTGAATACTAGACAGGGAGTCTGAGAGAAAATCACCGGAAAAGTTTCGGACATCGGAAAGGTTTCGGACAGCGGAAAAGTTCCGCAGAGAGAGGTCATCGGATGAGTTTCGGTGAAACCGAAAATTTGTTTTGGGATATACTATTAAGTCAAATTGGTTTCGGCACATACCTGATAATTCTTGGAGGGTGCCAGAATCATTCTGGAAACTTTTTGGAATTTTGCGGGATAAAAACAGGAAATGTTCCGAAGCTGCCGGAGCCACTTCAGATGCTTTTCGCAGATGAAAATCACTAAACCGGAATTGTTTCGGAACGCGTTGAAATTTATTTTAGTGGGTACCGGAAATGTTCTAAGCCCACATAAATATTTTCAGTTCGAACGGACGCTGAAAAATTTCGTCGTGAATAGTGAAAATCAACTTTATGGATAATTTTTGGAAAGCCACCTTTTAGGGCTTTTGTGAAAAGGCTTCTAGAAGGGCTTGGGGGCCAAGGAAGCCCCTCATGGGGGGGGGCCCAAGGGTTTGGACGGCCACACATGGTGGTGAGGGAGTCCTGGACCAAGGGGTCCTCGGGCGTCCGGCCTGTTATCCTTTGGGCCGGACTGATGGGCTGTGAAGACATGAAGACCGAAGACTGTACCTGTGTCCGGATTGGACTCTACTTGGCGTGGAAGGCAAGCTTGGCAACCAACTATGTAGATTCCCTCTGATGTAACCGACTCCATGTAAACCTAGATCTCTCCGGTGTCTATATAAACCGGAGAGCGTAGTCCGGATAGAGATACTCATTACCATAGTCATACAGGCTAGACTTCTAGGGTTTAGCCATTACGATCTCGTGGTAGATCAACTCTTGTAACACTCATATTCATCAAGATCAATCAAGAAGGAAGTAGGGTATTACCTCCATAGAGAGGGCCCGAACCTGGGTAAACATCGTGTCCCCCGTCTCCTGTTACCATCGATCCTAGACGCACAGTTCGGGACCCCCTACCCGAGATCCGCCGGTTTTGACACTGACATTGGTGCTTTCATTGAGAGTTCCACTCTACCGACGAAAGGTTCGATGGCCCCTTCAATCGTCGGCAATGACGCTGTCCAAGGAGGAACCTTCCTCCCCGGACAGATCTTCGTATTCGGCGGCTTTGTACTGCGGGCCAACTCCCTTGGCCATCTGGAGCAGATCGACAGCTATGCCCCTGGCCGTCAGGTCAGATTTGGGGGCTTGAACTATGTCGCGGACATCCGTGGAGACTTGATCTTCAACGGATTCGAAACCGCGACCACCGCGCCCCTTCGCCCCAATGAGCATGGCCTAAACCTATCATCGGGCCCCATCTAGGAGATAGCTCATGCAACAACTCCGGCCTTAGATCTGAATCAGATCGAGTCATCCGAAGATGGGAAGCTCAACCCCGTCACAGAGGCTGCTGATCCAGCGGCGTTGGAGCCGCACACGGATTCTACTTCATATGATATCTGCATCAACGGAACCCCGGACTCGTCTCCGGCGACAAGTTCCGAACCCTGCGAGTCCGCGGATGCCGAACTCAATCGGTTATCGATCTTCAAGTTCAGGGCCACAAACGTCTTCCAAGACTCGGCCATGGGCGACGTACTAAATTCACTAAAAAACCTATCCCTGGTAGGCGACTCACCGCCGAACTATGTTCGGTTCGAACTTGCGGCGGACGATGGAGAATTTTGCTTCCCACCCGCCACCCACTCTGTTGAGGATATAGACCTGGGAGTCACCCGCCAGGAGGGCCGGGTTACACTAAGGGTCATTGCCAGAAGCCCGGAGCTAAGTTTCAAGATAATGGGCCAGAGATGGGCTGAGACCCGGCGATGGCTTAAAGCCCGTAGTACAATCTTTATTGTTATAGTAGACTTGTAGTGTAAGGCAAGTATTGTTTAGAGTCCGAGCCGGACACTCTTATGAGCCGGCCAGGACTCTGAGGGCTGCTGGGCATCAGCCTCCCTATATAAAGGGAGGACCCGGCAGCGGTTTAGGGGCGACAACAATCTCATCGAGAGCCGGGCATAGCTGTTTAGCTCCCTGGAGATCGTAACCCTAATCAATAACACCTCGAACTGGACGTAGGCTTTTACCTTCACCGTAAGGGGCCGAACCAGTATAAACCCTCGCGTTTCTTGTCCCGCATAACCCCTTCAAGCTTCCTAGTTGCGATGGCTCCACGACTAAGTCCTAGCTCAAGGACATCTGCCGTGACAATTCCACGACAGTTGGCGCCCACCGTGGGGCTGGCGCACGGTGGATTTGAGTTCTTGAAGGGCAGCTTCGAAGGGCTCAAGGGATACGCTGTGGGCCGGATGACCAAGAGTCGTCGCGGCAAGCTCTACATCGACGATGCGGACTGGGGCCCCGACGCCGGCTCAGTGGAGTACGGGTACCGGGTCCCCTTCGGTGGAATTCATGTCTTCATCAGCAAGATTGGTGAGCCGGGCCCCGAGCCGGATCCCCGCACCGATCTCATCGAAACGGCTTAGCGCGCACGACCCGCCCGGGCCCGGCCTGCCTTAAGGCGCACCTTTGTGGGATGCATCCACGGAGGGCCCTCTGATCCATCCGGGTCTGGTGATGAGGCGGCCGCCGGCTCTGACGGCGAGTCGGCCGCTGATGAGTCAAACTCGTTGTACCAACTTCAAGATGGCAGGCTCATGAGTTATTCCGATGGCAACAGTATTCCGGACCTTTTTGAGCCGCCAGGTCAGGTCGGAGTTTTTATGGCCGGCATGCAACCTGTTCAAAACTACGCCGCTGGGGCGGAGAACCCGGTGCCTTCCCCGGCTCAGGTGCTGATGGATCTCACGGACAAGATGACGGCCCTGTTAACTGCCACGGTTGACCCGGCAGATCAAGCTCAGCATGATGCGGAGGTGGCACAGCTAAAATTGGATCTGATAAAAGCTAAAGAGGACCTTGCGGCGGAAGGGATCAGACTGGCTGCGGAGCGGGCGGCTCTCGATGCCCGGACTCAGCTAATTCAGGCGCAGTCCTTCCAACTCACGATGGATCAAAACGCGGCCAATGAGGTCATGAGAAGGAGGCATCAAAAGGCTCAATCTCGACTCCCGCCGGTTTACGATCCGCGCAACCTCTTCAACACACCGGGTGCAGGGTCTAGTCACCCGCCGGGGGTCGTAGCACCCGGATCTGGACCCCTTATTCAACCGCGAGTGATGGGGCCTCCCCAGGGGCCCCCCGCCCCGCCTCAGTATGTGCCAATACCCCCGGGCCATTATAATAACCCGTTGGAGAACATGGTCGCCGCAGCGGCACGGCTGGCGGCTCTGCCCGTTGATGGCGATTCTCCGACGGCTATTGAGATCCGCCGGGTCAGAGAACTCCTCCAGACAGCGCTGGCACAGCAAGAGGCGTACTCCTACAGCCGGGACAGGATCCACTCGACTCCACGTCCAGGGCAGAGCCCGAGTTACAGCCGGCACATGGTCTCGGCGACTGGCTCAAGTAATGTCCGACGCCATGACCCGCCCCCTGGTCATGGCCCGACTCATAATGGAGCCTTCTACGTAGCAGACCAAGCACGCCAGGAGGCGGAGCAGGCGCCTCAATTGACGGCTTACCAGACCCCCCCGGCTTATCCGACGACGTCCGTTGATGTGGGTATCCCTACCAGAACCGGGGGTGTCCCTTGTTTGGTGCCAGCTATCCGTAATGAACGTCTACCCAAGGACTTCAAAGGACCTAGGAAGGTGCCTAACTATACAGCAGACTTACAGCCTGCAGCCTGGATTGAGAGTTATGAGATGGCTATGGAATTACTGGAAGTCAGTGAGGCGGCCATGGCCAAATATTTCACCATGATGTTAGATGGAACTGCCCGCACGTGGTTGAAAGGGTTACCGCCAAACTCCATTGGGTCTTGGGCTGAGCTGAAAGCCCGGTTCATTCAAAACTTCAAAGATACCTGCAGGCAATCTATGTCAATCGTGGATCTGACTAACTGTAAGCAGCAGGAGGGTGAATCCACGACCCATTGGGTTCGCCGGGTCAAGGAGATCATACATTCATCGGATAAGATGGATGCCGGCTCTGCAGTCTTAATGTTGGAACAAAACTGTCGTTTTGTGCCCCTAAAGATGAAACTCGGGCGGCTTAAGCGTGACTGTACTGATATGGGTACACTGATGGCAGCTCTTGTCAAGTACGCCGATTCCGATGGTACCAAGGATCCCCCTTTAGATGATGAAAGGGCAAGGAAGGGAAAGAAGAACGGCAACGGCAAGGGTCCTCAGTTTAGCCCGGGGAACCAAGGAGGAGGCAAACGCAAAGCCGATGGCAGCCTAGAGTTTGTAGCCAACACCAACTCTCAAGGTAATAACCAGCGACGTAAGGGGAGGCCCCCTCCCCGAGGCGGCGGGTCAGGACCTTCTCTGGAACAGCTGTTGAATGAACCTTGTCCGAGACACGGTTCTAGAGAGAAGCCAGCGACTCATCTGTGGAAGGATTGTGCTATCATGAAGGCCTTTAAAAACTACAATGGTCCGGGTGGCGGCTCAGGCGCCGGCGGCTTTCATGGCCCGGGCGGCGGGTCAAATTCCGGTCCTCAGAACGGTCAAGGGGGCTTTAATCAACAGTCTGGTCAGGGTCATCAACAGCAACAGGGGGGCTATCAGACCAACCCAAAGCAGCTTAGCGGTGGACAGTATCACGTGTTCACCACTAGTTTGTGCAAACGAGACGAGAAGCTTCACAAGAGGGCTGTTAATGCTGTTGAGCCGGCGGTTCCACGCTACTTACGGTGGTCGGAGCAGCCCATAGTGTGGAGTAGGGAGGATCACCCTCCCCGGGTGGATAACCCGGGCCACCTGGCCTTAGTGGTGGCTCCTCAAGTGGGAGGCTATAAGTTCACAAAGGTACTCATGGATGGAGGCAGCAGCATCAACATCCTCTATTATGAGACTTTCCGTCGTATGAGGCTAGTTGATAAGAACCTCAGCCAGTCAAATACTATCTTCCATGGTGTGGTACCCGGTAAATCGGCTTATCCAGTCGGCAAGATCGAACTGGAAGTGGCCTTCGGTGATGAGAACAACTACAGGGTGGAGAAGTTGACCTTTGAGGTGGTCAAGATAAGAAGTCCTTACCACGCCATATTTGGATGGCCGGCTTACGCCAAGTTCATGGCACGGCCGTGTTATGTGTACTTACAACTCAAGATGCCGGGTCACAACGGGACCATTACGGTTCACGGTAGCCGGAAAGTGGCTCTGGAGTGTGAGGAAGGTGACGCGGCTTATGCAGAGTCTGTTTGTGCCACAGAAGAGTTGAAATTTTATAAAGACAATGTTGACCCAACAGATATGACCTCTCTGAAAAAGCCAACCACGGAGAATGAACCAGCAATGAAGTTTAAATCAGCTGATGAGACTAAACTTGTTGATTTTGTTCCAGGTGACTCGTCTCAGCAGTTCAGCATCAGTGCAAATCTGGACCTGAAATAGGAAGGCGCGCTCATCGAGTTCATCCGTGAGAATAGGGACATCTTCGCATGGAAACCTTCTGACATACCAGGTGTACCTAGAGAACTCGCTGAGCACTCTCAATGTTGATCCAAAATTTAAGCCGGTCAGACAGTTCCTTCGACGGTTTAACGAAGAGAGGCGGAAGGCTATTGGTGAAGAAGTGGCCCGGCTTTTGGTGGCCGGGTTCATTGTTGAGGTTTTTCACCCAGAGTGGTTGGCTAACCCGGTGCTTGTACTTAAGAAGAACGGCACCTGGCGGATGTGTGTGGACTACACGGACTTGAAAAAGGCGTGTCCGGCTGATCCTTTTGCTCTCCCCTGTATTGATCAGATCATTGATGCTACGGCAGGTTGTGCACGCTTAAGTTTCTTGGATGCCTATTCCGGGTATCATCAGATTAAGATGGCAGTTAAGGACCAGGAGAAGACGGCGTTCATCACTCCCTTTGGAGCCTTCTGCTATGTCTCTATGCCCTTTGGGCTCAAGTGTGCGCAGGCGACTTACCAGCGTTGTGTACAGAATTGTCTCCATAAACAGATCGGGCGCAATGTTCACGCTTACGTGGACGATATTGTGGTTAAGTCCATCAAGGAGGAAACCCTGATAGATGACTTAAGGGAAACCTTCGATAATCTCCGGGTCTACAAGATGATGCTTAACCCAGCCAAATGTGTTTTTGGTGTTCCTGCGGGCAAGCTGTTGGGCTTCTTGGTTTCTGACAGAGGAATTGAAGCTAACCCGGAGAAGATCAAAGCTATCACTTCTCTAGCTAAGCCGGCATGTATAAACGATGTTCAGCGTTTGGCAGGTCGCATCGCTGCTTTAAGCCGGTTCATAAGCCGCTTGGGTGAGAAGGCTATGCCCTTATATCAGTTGATGAAGAAAACTGACAACTTTGTCTGGAATGATGCAGCTAATACCGCTTTTGAGGATTTGAAAAAGCAACTGGCGGAGCCCCCCATCCTTGCTGCTCCGGTTGATAAGGAGCCCTTGCTACTGTATGTGGCGGCAAACGCACGAGCCGTCAGCGTGGCTATTGTGGTGGAGCGCAAGGAGGCGGGTAAGGAGCATCCGGTTCAGCGGCCGGTTTATTATGTCAGTGAGGTGCTCATTGAGTCCAAGCAGCGGTATCCGCATTGGCAGAAGCTCGTATATGGGGTGTTTATGGCGAGCCGGAAGCTTAAGCATTATTTTCAGGGTCATCCCATCACGGTGGTCAGTTCCGCCCCTCTCGGTGATATTATCCAGAACAGAGAGGCTACAGGGAGAATTGCTAAGTGGGCTATAGAACTTGGACCTCATGACCTTAAATATGTGCCACGCACTGCTGTTAAGTCTCAGGCCTTGGTAGATTTCATCAATGATTGGACAGAGTCGCAAGTACCTGAGCAAAAGCCGGATAACACTTATTGGACTATTCACTTTGATGGGTCCAAGCAGCTGGAGGGCTCGGGAGCTAGTATTGTCTTGGCTTCCCCTAAAGGTGACAAATTCCATTATGTGCTACGGTTGATGTTTCCTTGCACTAACAATGTGGCTGAATACGAGGCTTTGCTCCACGGTCTTCGGGTGGCCAAGGAGATGAGCTTAAGCCGGGTGAGGTGCTTTGGTGACTCAGACTTGGTGGCTCAACAAGTATCAGGCACCTGGGATTCTAAGGATCCTCTAATGGCGGCTTATCGCCGCGAGGTTGATGCCATTGCTGGGCACTTCCAGGGGTACCAAGTGGAGCATATTGATCGCCAGAGGAACGAGGCGGCGGATGCGTTAAGCCGGCTAGTCTCTCAGCGAAAGCCGGTGCCGCCTAACACTTTCCTGGATGTCCTGTATAATCCTTCGGTCAAGTTGCCTACAGAAGAAGATTTGGCCGTCCCTGACCCGGAGGCGCAACTGGTGGCAGCTCTTCATGTCATACCAGACTGGACAATGCCATATTTGGCTTATATAACCCGGGGAGAATTGCCTGAAGATGAAATTCTGGCCAGGCAAATAACCCGGCGGGCTAAGTCAATGATTGTTATCGACGGCGAGTTGTATCATCGCAGTGTTTCAGGGGCATTTCAGCGTTGTATTTCCCCTGAGGAAGGTCAAGAGATCTTGCGCGAGATCCATGAAGGGGATTGCGGCCATCATGCCGGCTCAAAATCCCTTGTGGCCAAGGCATTCTGTCATGGTTTTTATTGGTTGACGGCTCACGCTGATGCGGAGAACTTGGTCAGTAAGTGTGATGGTTGTCAGAGGTTCTCCCGACGGGCTCATGTGCCGGCTTAGGAATTGAGGATGATCCCGATCACTTGGCCCTTTGCGGTCTGGGGGCTTGATATGGTCGGGCCTTTTAAGCGGTCCAAGGATAAGAAGACCCACCTCTTGGTGGCAGTGGACAAATTCACGAAGTGGGTGGAAGCTGAGCCAGTTAGCAAGTGTGATGCAGCCACGGCTGTTCAATTTATGAAAAAGGTGATCTTCCGCTTCGGCTTTCCGCACAGCATCATAACAGACAATGGCACTAATCTGTCCAAAGGCGCTATGGAAGAGTTTTGGCAACGAGAGCATATCCGGCTTGATGTTTCCTCAGTGGCTCATCCCCAATCCAATGGTCAAGTTGAGAGAGCTAACCAGGAGATTCTGAAGGGCATCAAGCCCCGGCTTTTGGTCCCTTTGCAACGGACGCCGGGTTGTTGGGTGGAGGAGTTGCCCTCCGTCTTATGGAGCATCAACACTACTCCTAACAGGTCTACTGGCTTCACGCCTTTCTTCATGGTTTATGGAGCAGAAGCGGTTCTCCCCAGCGACATCCGTCATGATTCACCTCGTGTGGCGGCTTATGTTGAGACGGATAATGAACAGGCGCGCCAAGATGCTCTGGACTTGTTGGACGAACAACGTGATGTGGCAGCCGCCCGTTCAGCAATTTACCAACAAGACCTGCGCCGTTATCATAGCCGCCGGGTCAAGTCCCGGGTCTTTCAGGAAGGCGACCTGGTGCTTCGGCTCATCCAGGATCAAACAGATGCACACAAGTTATCCCCACCTTGGGAAGGGCCTTTTGTGGTCAGTAAGAACTTGTACAACGGGTCATATTACCTCATTGATATCCGGGAGCATAAGGACTCGCGTAAATCTGAGGAGGAGACCCGTCGGCCGTGGAACATAGCTCAGCTTCGGCCTTACTACACTTGAGCTACCGGCTCTTGTGGTGTATATATTTATCTCAGCCATGTATATATTATGATAAAGCAATAAAGCGGGGCCTCTGTCCTTTGCTCTGTTCCAAATATGTGTTGCAGACTTACATAAGATCCGGCTTATGATCATCTTCGAATCTAGCTGTAAACAGTAAAGTCACTTGGGGGCTTCCTGTTCACACATGGGTCGTATTCGAACCCAAGAGAACATAGCTGTCGATACCCATTTGATTGGCAAAGTGTCGAGCTCATTGGGAGGTTGCCTTTGGTCATATTTGAATCATAGTGTAACCCCTCTGAGAACCGACGTGGATCGTATTCGAATCAGCGTCGTTAAACAATTTTCAGAATCACTTGGGGGCTTCCTGTTCAAACATGGGTCGTATTCGAACCCAAGAGAACATAGCTGTCGGTACCCTCTTGATTGGCATCGCCACACCCATTGGGGGCTATATGATCGTATCCGAATCTTGGCTTAAACCCCTTTCGGGCCGGGTCTCTGCTGGAATTCGAACTGGAAACCCCTAAGTTCCGATTTATCACAAAGTCTACTCTGATTATGACAACGTGTGCATGGCCGGGTTTCACTTGCCGGCTTAATTTTGGTTTATCTTGTTAGTTGAGTATCATGGATGTCATCAAGACAAGTAAATTCGAGTTAAGATACCAACCGTGCTACCCGGGTTATTTAACCCGGAAGTATGCTTACAGGCTGTTGAGTGTGTTATCACGACTGTGTTCAGAATATAGTTAAGGACCAGTCTTTTTGGTTTGTATTCCGGGTTATCCATCTCAAACACCTGATTCTCAGGACGGTAAGCCACCTTGTGACTTGTGATTTGCCTTTCTATGCAGATACTTAAAGGCACTTTTTAAGGTTGAGAAGGACAAAGGGATAATTACGACCTGGAGGAACACAAAAGATAATTTCAAGAGTTTCCAGCATTCATTACGTGCACGATGGCACGGCAGAGATAAAATGTTGCACCTAGTCTATTACAAAATTCTTCAAGTCTCAAGGTTGGAGCGTTGTTCGGTGAACCGCCAGCCGCTTTACGATGCCTGCTGGGTTGAAGTCCCCGGCTCGTCTTCTGCTCCGGTTGACCTCGAAGGTTGACGACTTCCAGTTGATGCCGCTGAGAGCTTCGAACTGGGCTTCTTCGTCAATTAACCCGGCCGGGTCAATCTCGGGGGCGAAGGTGTGCTGACGAGCCGGAGGAATCAGACTAAGAGCTTCATAGCGAGGGGTTGGAATCCTCTGATTTTCCGCGTTGTACCCCGGCTGATACTTGGTTAAGTCGGTGTCGTTCCCGATGATGGTGGCCACCGGGCGTACAGCCTTAACACATGCCGCGAAGTCCTTCTGGTCGAAGGTGGAGCCGTCTTCCTTCAAGCTCGGGTAACCCAGTGCGATGTCTGCCGGGTCTAGCTCCGGCAGGAATGCTTTGGCCCGGCTCAGCGCGGCAATTGCTCCGGATCTTGCGGAGGCTCGGCGTAGCTCCTGGATCCGCTGTGGCAGAACAGCGAGCCGGCGCAGGACTTCGGCCAGATGGGTTGGCACCTCGTTGGATAGGGCCACCACAGCTAAAGCGCGCTGTGACCCGGTGTAGAGTTGTTCCACCAGGGTGTACACGGCTTTTAGCTTGGTGACCACGCTCTGGTTCAAATTGGCGCTTCTGGAACCTGTTTAACAACATCAGATGATCCGGTGACAAGGATGAATCAGGAGATGTAAACATTCTAGCATGAATGAAAGCCGGTGAGGCGACTTACCGACGATGGCAGCTACCATTTGGGACACTTGGCGCTTTAGGCTGGAGAGTTCGGCGGTTTTTTCAGAGAGTGCCTTCTCCGCCTGTTCCGCCCGGGTTACCAGTGCGGCTTTCTCTTCAGCCCAGGCCTTCCGCTCAACATCAAATTCGGTCTTCAGCTTTTCTTGAGCAGCGATGCTGGAGACAAACTTGGCGTTTGCCTTCCGGGTCTCCATCTCTTGTGCCTTCAGCCGGCTCTTGAGATCCGCCAGGTCCGACTCTAATTTCTTGCCAACAGCCTGCATATATTTCCGGGTTATTAACAGTCATTCTATAAAGTCCCAAGCGTTTTCCAAGCAAAGACACTTGGCACTTGGGGGCTAATGCATATTGAACGTATCTATCTATGCACGGCCAGCTCAGTTCAGTAAGCCGGAATCTAAGTCTACAACATATTCAAGTATAAGTCCTAGACTTGGGGGCTAGAATGACAAGGATCACTATGCAGAAAGTAAGAAAACAGCAGAAGGTTACCTCAGATTTTTGTTGGATCTGGTTGACCATGGCGATCTCGGCGTCCCGGCTCTTGTGAACTTGGCTGATGTAGCCGGAGACAAGCTCTCCAATGCTTAAATCGGTGTAGCTGGAGAGATCCAGATTCACCCGATGGGGTTGCAGCAACTCCCCCTTCGCGGAGCATTTGGCCAGTGCGGTCGGCCTCCCTGGCTCAACATACTCCGTCCGGGTAATTACCACGTCCGGGTCGTTAGCTGGTGGGGCTGAGCCGGAGGCCTCCGGGTTAGCTGACGCTTCGGTTGTTCTCTTGATGGTCGGGGCAGGGGCTTCAGGCGCCGTGTCCATGGGAATGGTGGCTTCGGGGGCGGAGGCGGCTGGCGGCTCTTGAGCCGTCGTCTCCGGCTCAGGCACGTCTGGCACTCTGGCTGACCTGGTCTTTTTTGCTCTTTTGGTGAGCTTTGCCTGGGCACTGAAAAGACAGAAGTGTTAAGTATACAAAAAGTAAAGTACAGACAGATAATGTAAGGAGATTGTTATTACCCGGGTGCAGTCTTGAAGGCCGGCAGACTTGACTGCATGGAGTCACCCGAAGAGGGGGAGGTCTCCTGGTAATTGGAGTCAGAAGAGTTGAGTGGCTGACGGATGACACCCGCCAACGGATGAAAAGGGTACAGGTGAGAAAAAACCTCGGTGCGACGTTTTCTTGTAGCGTCGGGTAACCCAGCGGAGAGGTCGGTGTCCTTCCGGGCCCGGGTGAGACGCCGGCTTTCGTGAACCTGCTGCTTCAAAAGAAATTGAGGGTCTTGATGAGCTAATGGATGAGAAAAGCTTACTTTCCGGGTTACCCTTCGGACTTTCAGCTGTGGCAAAGGCTCCGGGTCGGAGGGGAGTAATGTTACCTCTTCAATCACCGGGTTACTGGCGCCGGTGTCATCCTGTCAATAAGCAAAATGATGGTAAAATGGACAGCAGCAAACAATACATATGGCAAGAGTTTAAAGGTTTAAGGGTTACCTCTGACTCGGAGCTATCGCTTAATTGCAGCAGCTCCGAAGCAGTGGGTCTGTTTCCTTTTTTGCGAGGGGCGGCTCTCTTGGCGGCTTTCTTCGCCTTCCTGGCCTTCTTGGCCGCCTCATGGTCATACTTGACCCGCCAGAATTTATCATCAGCCTGAGAAATACAGTAATGAACTCTTGAAATGGTTCATAGCAAAGTGACATATCAAATAAGCTGAAAGGTTAATAGAGCCTTGGTCTTGCAGAACGGGGCTAGCCCGGTTCTTCCACAGTCTGCCAGGCTCTCGTTTAATAGAGCCTTGGTCTCTTCTTCGGCAACGTCTTCTGGAAGGTCGTTGCGACTGTGCCTCTGCGGGTCATCTTTTCGCCCGGTGTACTCACACATTAAGCCAGGGCGGCGGCTCAATGGGATCACCCGCCATGAGATCCAGACCCGGACCAGATCAATTCCGTTCAGACCATTGCCTAGCAGGGCCTTGATCTTGTTGATCGTTGGAAGCAAAGGTTGGCGTTCCGCGGCAGTAAGCTTGTCGGATAACGGGTGAGTCGGCTCCAGGCGTGTTGGGTGAAAGCCGGGCAGTGGATTCTCGTCAGCCGGGGATGTATCTTGGCAGTAGAACCAAGTCATATTCCAGTCCTTAGGGTGGCTCGGCGGCTCTGCGTAAGGGAACAGACAGTCCCTACGTCGCTGGATGGAGATGCCGCCTAGCTCTAGACTTGGCCCGTTGGCACACTCATTTTGGCGGTTCAAATAAAACAGCTCTCTGAAGAGCAGCAGACTCGGCTCTTCTCCAAGATATACTTCACAAAAAACTTGGAAGTTGCAGATGTTGGATATGGAATTGGGTCCTATATCCTGCGGCCGAAGGTCAAAGAAGTTGAGCACATCCCGGAAGAATTTTGAGCCGGGCGGTGCGAAGCCCCGGCTCATATGGTCCGCAAAGATCACTACCTCCCCCTCCCTCGGCTGTGGTCTCTCTTCGGACGGATCAGGGGCACGGTAGGACATCACTTCCTTCCTGGGCCGATATCCGGACTTAACGAAGTTGGCCAGGGTCTCATCAGTGACGTTGGATCTCATCCAGTTGCAAGTGATGTGAGCTTTGGGAGGCATGGTGACGGTTGGTGATCTATGATAAAGAGGAAGGTGTCCGGGTTAATTATGAGCCGGAATTTATCATTCAAACTACGAAGACGGCTTATGAAGGGGACTAATGGTATGTATTGATACGGTGGGTTATCTAAGCCGTCGGGCATGCAGGATGAGTTGGTCATCTACGGCTTACTGCGGTTAAGTCGGAAGATACTACAGAGCATGGTTCTCTTTAAACCGGAAAGTTCTACGGCGCGTGTTTTCTTTAAGTCGGAAATATAAGCCGCCAAGATTCAAAGGCTGCAGTTTTTACTAAGTGTGGTAAAACAGATTTCACATATTACAGTAACTTTTTCGGATCAAAATGGTCGGGCAAGATGAAAATTTTCTAGACCTAAAGAAACAGAAACAGGAGAAGTTCTTAAGGTGGAACATGGTCTTTAAGCAGTAAAAAGAGGATTTTTGCAGATGGAATGGATCTCGAACATTTACCGCAAAGGTTCTACGAAGAGTTAAGATCAACGGGGGCAGTAACTACAGGGGTTACTGAAACTTGCGGCAATAGTGAAGAACGCGAAGAACACAAGATGAACCCTACCACAGATTTGTTCTAGCAAGGCAGGGAAGACTCACCGGAGTTGAGGAAGAGCGAAGGCCGCCGCCGTTATCTGGTCCGGGTCAGGGTGATGCAGCGGCCGGGTCGATGAAGATCAGGGGCGCGACGGCGGTGGCGGCGGCAGAAGCTCGGGCAGAGGAACGACAGCGCGAGGAAGAAGAAGGAGAGTGTGAGAAGAGAGTGCCGGGCTGGCCTATTTATAGGGCAAGTCATAAGTGGGCGCGATATTCAAGGAGACCACCGCGTGGTTATCTCCCCCTCACGGCGCCTCGATTTTCGGAAAGACAGTAACAGCAGAGATCTGTTGCAGATCTGGCGGAGTAAAAAACGAACTTAATGGAGGATGACGTCACGGCGGATTATCCGGAGTCCGGAGAATGATGTCACACCGGGTTATGGCCTTCACACGAACGGTAAGCCGGAGATTTTTTCTGTCGGCAGAGTTGAAGATTGACACGAGCCGGCTCAAGTCAATCTGGGGCCTAATGTTGAGGATATAGACCTGGGAGTCACCCGCCAGGAGGGCCGGGTTACACTAAGGGTCATTGCCAGAAGCACGGAGCTAAGTTTCAAGATAATGGGCCAGAGATGGGCTGAGACCCGGCGATGGCTTAAAGCCCGTAGTACAATCTTTATTGTTATAGTAGACTTGTAGTGTAAGGCAAGTATTGTTTAGAGTCCGAGCCGGACACTCTTATGAGCCGGCCAGGACTCTGAGGGCTGCTGGGCGTCAGCCTCCCTATATAAAGGGAGGACCCGGCAGCGGTTTAGGGGCGACAACAATCTCATCGAGAGCCGGGCATAGCTGTTTAGCTCCCTGGCGATCGTAACCCTAATCAATAACACCTCGAACTGGACGTAGGCTTTTACCTTCACCGTAAGGGGCCGAACCAGTATAAACCCTCGCGTTTCTTGTCCCGCATAACCCCTTCAAGCTTCCTAGTTGCGATGGCTCCACGACTAAGTCCTAGCTCAAGGACATCTGCCGTGACAATTCCACGACACACTCCATAGCAACTGTCGAAGAGCCAACCAACATGCTTGGCCCCGGCTCCGAAGACATCGACGGTATGGACGACGATGAGGGGCAAGGCCAGAACTCACTACCCGCTAGACGCGGGATGGCCACTTCATGGTACGACGTGTGTATGGTAGACACACCCAACGACGCTCTCGACGATGACAAGGAGGACCCAGTCAAAGATAAACCTCCTAGTACATAGTCTGAACATCGGCGCGCCCGGCGCCGCTCTAAGTCACGTCGCTCAAAAGAAAACAATACTAGCACCGGAGAAGATAACACTCTGGACAATGAAGACCCTGTCGAGGTAGGATCCGAACAGGAGGAACAGGAAGGAGGGCAAGACAACCCTGATGAACAGGTCACATATGGCGACTCGGAGGATAACAATTATCTCCCGCTCTCTGATGAAGAAGATACCCTCGGTAACGAAGATTTTATCGTGCCTAAGGAACCTCTCGAATAGGAGCACTTTAAATGCCGGCTCATAGCTACTGCAAGGAGCCTAAGGAAGAAGCAGCTGTAGCTTCAAGCGAGCCAAGATTTGCTCAATGATAGATGGACCGAGGTCCTAGCCGCCGAAGAATACGGCCTTAGCAGCCCAGACATAAGCCACCCCAAGAGTAGGTGGCTCCCTCAATACGATGGCAGGGCGTTGGAGCCCATACCACCATCGAATAATGCGGTAGGCCGACCACAGTTCGGTCCGGATAAAGCAGCAGCCCAAGCAGAGCACCATGCCAACCCATCCGGCCGTCAAAACAAGAACAAAACAGCTCGGGGGAATATTCGTGACATCCAACAAGACCTGGAGGGTAGAACAGGATACACAAAATCAGTATACAGATCACGGGGAAATGCCCCGACCGGTGATGAGGGTTACCTATTCGGACACAACAGAGCCGACGACGCCCGGTCCAACCACCGTAAACAGAGTCCGCCGGAGGCGCTTCATAGTGTGGCCCAACATAGAGGAGCCGCAGACCCTCTCTGCTTCACTGACGAGGTAATGGAGCATGAATTTCCAGACGGGTTTAAACCCATTAACATCGAATCATAGGATGGAACAACAGATCCCGTGGTATGGATTGAGGATTAGCTCCTCCATATTCACATGGCTCGCGGAGATGACCTTCATGCCATTAAATACCTACCTCTCAAGCTTAAAGGGCCAGCTCGGTATTGGCTAAACAGTTTGCCAGAAAATTCTACTGGCAACTGGGAAGATTTGGAAGACGCCTTTCGAGACAACTTCCAAGGAACATATGTCTGGCAACTAGATGTCGATGACTTAAGTCATATTGTCCAGGAGCTCGGCGAGTCAGCCAGGGAGCTCTGGACTAGGTTCTTAGTAAAAAAGAACCAAACTGTCGACTGTCCGGACGCAGAAGCCCTCGCAGCCTTCAAACATGGCGTCCGGGATGAATGGCTAGCGCGTCACCTCGGCCAGGAAGGACCCAAATCCATGACATCCCTTACCGCTCTAATGACTCGCTTTTGTGCAGGAGAAGACAACTAGCTCGCTCGTAAAAGCAACAACGCCAGCGACCCAGGCACTTCCGAAATCCGAGACGACAACGGTAAGCCACGGCGAATTGAACACAACAGTCGCAATAATACTGAAAGATTACGCGACACAGCGGTCAACGTCGGATTTCACAATCCGAAACCCGGTCAACAGAAGAAGCCACTAAAGGCAAACCAGGATGGACCATCCACCCTCGACAGGATATTGGACCGACCTTGTCAGATTCACGGTCACCCTGATAAGCCAGCTAATCATACCAACAGAAACTATTGGGTCCTCAAGCAGGCAGGAAAGCTTAACGCCGATCATAAGGGGAGGAGGCCACCAGGCGATAAAGACGACGGAGCGGCTCGCCAGCTGAGCACCAGGGGCCAGAAACAGTTTCCCTCGGAAGTTCGATCACTCCCGGAACGGAAATAGCTGTTCGGTTTCCGCCACCCACCTAACATACTGGCAAGATTTACACCACGCGTACATCACTACGCACTCAAGATACCATGGGCATCGGCGGAAACACAATACGGACAACCCTGCAAGCATTCCCATAACGTTTTTATCTATTTTTCTTATTTTTCTGTATCATCTCTTAAGAACAGGTGACCAACAGGACAGCATCTACAATGGACTCTATCGGAGTTCGGATCCGTACACTCACCTAAGGGGCTACTTCCGTTAAGGATTCCCCTCCCCGAGGACGGGCGGCGCAGACGTGCGACAGGAGGTCCAAAATAACTTTTTGTAGACCGCACTGTTTATTCCGAGCCTGTACTATGCCCTTTTTCCTCTGTTCCCGACCCCGAGCATGTCAAATAGCCGGGTTTGTGGTTTCTTTTTTTATATATACATAAATTTATTATTGGCATATTGCTCCGCTCCCAGTAAACCTCGTCCGAACTAATCTTTCATACTCTTTCAACAATGAGTACGGCCTCAACGACTGCTTTACAGATGCACCTCGGCATACCCTGCCAGGGGCTCGGTATGGGAACGAATGAGTAGCCAGCAAAAGTCCGAACAGTTCTATAGCATACTTCAGCGTCGCAAGTTTGGCCTTATATGCATCAGCTCCAAATCATTGTCTTGGGTCAATAGTTGGGTTGCCCGGCTCCTGTGCTTGCTACCCTACGTTTCGCTCTATCGGCTAGGGTAGTAAAGGGAGAACTACTACGATTGTGCCCTGGTCTAAACTGGATGAGCACCTCAGTAGAGAAAGCCGAAAACCAACTGTCGTGATGCGGCGAGAGCTGGTCAACCGCTTGATGACTTCTTGGAATCCTTAGCGATTCTCCGCGTCACACGCGGGATCTTTTTCAGATCAAATATGTAAGGCACTATATGCCGCATACATACCAGGGGCTATGTCGTAGTCCCACCATAAAACTCCTATGGCTAAGTGAAAGTGTTAACGCCTTATAGTCCGATTGCCTGGTTCGCTGCATTATCACCTCCTTCACGGACCAAGACGTTGGATAAAGAGTGATTAAATGCTTTTCCGAACACCCCCGTACTTCCTACGAGGGGGCTGAAGCCGATGACTGGAAACCTTTCAGATTATATTAAAATGGCCGCACAGGAGGAATTCAAGCTTTTGAGCAAAAATATAAAATAGATCAATTATAAAATTGTCTTTTACAATTCTAATACACCTCACTCGAACATTATGTTCTTCGAGCATTGACCCTCTATCAGGCGGGCGGCTTCCAGGACGTCTTCAAAATAATGCTCCGGCTCACTACGGTCCTTGCCCTTGGGCGGACTCTACGCCGCAACATCGATGGCCTTCATCTTACCCCAGAACGTCTTGACTCGAGCAAAGGCCATCCGTGCACCTTCAATGCACGCCGATCGCTTCGCAGCATCGATACGCGGCACCGCATCAACAAGACGCCGCACCAGGCCAAAGTAGCTCTTTGGAACAGGCTCATTCGGCCACAACCGGATTATGATGTTCTTCATGGCGTCGCCGGATACCCTATGAAGCTCGGCCCATTGGGACATCTGTTCATTCAGCAACAGAGGGCGCTTTGATGCACCAAATTGTGACCAGAAAAGCTTCTCTGTGGCATACCTCTCTTATGCTTGGTAAAATTGCGCTGCATCGAAAGAACTCTTCGGCAAGTCCAAAAATTCAGCCGGAGAACTCCAGACCTGGTTCAGCTGAGCATAGTCCGGATCGCCAAATTTAGTCTGAAGCAAAAAGGGCTTACCAGCCGCTATATCCCTAGCCTGCCGAATCTCTTCACGAGCTGCCCTAGATTCAGACCGAGCTTCACTCGTATCTCGTACGGCCTTATCAAGTTTAGCCATTTTGGCTTTATTCTCCTTCTCAAGGTATTCACAGCGGCTGGCAGTATTCTTTAATTCAAGCGCCAGTGCGGATATTTTCTCCTCATTTTGGCGCCGAGCTGCTTGTTTGGCTCTTAGCTCAGCTGAGCCTTCTCGACAGCCGCATCACTACACCGTTCCTGCTCCTTGGCCCGGGCTAGCTCCGCCCGAAGAGCTTCAACAGCGGCAGCACCATCTGCACTCATGCACATTTCATATAAAACTCTTTTCGGCGTCAGGCCTAAATAACAAACACATTGGTGTAAGGAATGCTCGAAATACATACCTTGCGAGTCGTCAAGACGCCTGTTGATCAATGCAATGTCATCTTCCGCAATATCCAGCTTTCGCTGTAGTTCGGCCACTTCCGTATTTTGGGTAGCCGCAGGAGGAGAGACAGCCTGTATTCCAAGTTAAATTGAGGTTAGTACCTGAGCACATCTTTTTGATCCTCCGATCCCTTCCTTCGGAAGGCAACTCGAGTCTCAGGGGCTACTGCATATACAACAGGTGCATTCTGTCAATATTATTCAACTAGAAAAACTACATCACAAACCTCAAAACCTCTTAGAAGGCTCGAGAAGGCCTCGTTCAATCCGCTCTTCGCGGATAGAAACCTTTCGACCACCGTAACCATCAAGGCACGGTGCTCCTCTGAAATGGACGCTTGTCGCAGCATGTCCGTCAGCATTTCCGGTGCTCTGGGGTCGTCGGAAACCGCCGCCAAAGTATGGCATTCCTTTGAAGGAATCCGTTTACTCGCCTCCAGAATCGTCTCCGGCTGTAAACCGGACGGTTCGGGGCCGTCATTCTTGATTCCCGAACCCTGAGTGACAGAGGCACCACCTTCGGGTAACGCCTTCTTCGTTTCCTGCACCACTTGACGATCGGGAGGAGCCCTTCGGGACAACACCTCGGTATCATCCCCCTGTTGGGCGAGGAGGCCGGAGAAGACGTGTCACTCCCCATCATCTCTGAAAGAAGGTCTCCCGAGGAGGAGGACGATTGAGAAACACTAGGTGTTAACCTGCGTGGATGTACATATGTTGGATGATTACTTCACTAATAGGAAAAGAATGATGTACGTTTAAAAGTGCCCCAGCTTCACTTATGGCTTGGCCAGAGGTTCGTCCTCGTCATAAAGCCCTACGGCAGCATCGCTCGCCCGGCCCGAGCCCCCCGACGATGGCATTTTTCCTCTCTTGGAAGGCTTCCCCTCCTGATCTTCGGAAGCGACCCTCTTTTTGCCATGGAGGGCTTCCTCTACACCTTTGCCCTTAGACAAAGGGGTTTCGGTTTCCCCGAACACAACGTCTAATTCATCCTCAGGGCGGGTATCACCTCTGGGCTCCCCGCTCTCGCCCCCCCTCTGCGGACACCTGGTACGGTGTCGGAATCAACATTCTCGTCAGCAGGGCGGTTGCAGAGTCTTCGGGAAGGGGCCCCGGACACCAGATTAACACCGCTTTCTTTATCCAGTCTTGTATAGGGACGGATTGTTCAGTATCTTGTCAAGAGATGCTTGAATGGAAGGTGTTCGGAGATTGAATACTTACCGCAGTGTCCGGATGATTGCAGTCAAGGCCAATGTCTTCGGTGGTGTCCGGCCATTGCTCTCTTTCTCTGAAATACAATTTCCACATTCCTTCGTGCGTGGTGCCGAAGAAGTGCTGAAGAGTCCGCCGCCCTTCTGGATTAAACTCCCACATACGGAGAGGCCGCCGCTGACATGGTAGGGTCCGGCGGACTAGCTTTACTTGGACGACGTTGACAAGATCGATGCCCTTCTCGGTAAGGCTTCGGATGCGACTTTGCAGAGTCTGCACTTCATTGACGAATCCCCAGTCCAATCCCTTATTGATCCATGAAGCAAGCTGAATTGGAGGGCCGGGTCGGAACGCAGGCGTAGCCGCCCACTTGGAGCCTCGCGGCTCGTTGATGTAAAACCACCCCTGCTGCCATAGGTCGGAAGACTTGGCGAAAGATCCTTCAAACCAAACCGCGCTGGCAAGCCTTCCTATTATGACGCTGCTGCACTCTGCCTGCTCCTCCTCTATCACCTGCGGCCTCACGTCAAAGGTCTTGAGCCACAAACCAAAGTGCGGAGGAGTCCGGAGGAAGGCCTCACACGTGACGGTAAATGTCGAGATGAGGAGAATAGAGTCCGAGGCCAGATCGTGAAAATCTAGACCATAGTAGAACATGAGCCCCCGGACGAAGGGGTTAAGCGCGAACCCTAACCCGTGGAGGAAGTGGGACACAAATATTACCCTCTCGCTGGATTTGGGGGTAGGAATAACCTGCCCCTTTGCAGGAAGCCGATGAAGGATTACTGGGGTCAGATACCTCGCCGCGCGGAGCTTTGCAATATCCTCCTCCGTGACAGAAGAAGCCACCCACCGGCCTGGACGGCTGGATCCGGACATGATTGGGGCTGGTGGAGATTGGAACCCGAGGGTTAGAACTCGAGGTGGCAGGGGTTGAGGAAGAAACAAGAGCAAAAGAAAAAGACGAGACTGGGTCCCTATATAAAGACCCCAAATACTGAGCGTCTCCACCTGGGTCGAAACTTACCTATCCCCAGAGAGTTGTGCCTAGCGGACGGTTGGGCTAACCACGCCTGCATTAATGAAAATCCCGTGAATATAGGGGACACGATCTCTTCCTTGACAAGACGTGCCAGTAAAACCGCGCCCCGAGACGTGGGGCGACGTGCTAGCCAACGGTTGGAAATAGTAACCGGGCAGGCGTGGTACGATGTCATAAACAGTTACCAGCAAATTGAACTCGTGGAATATTGTATTCTCTGCAATTATATGCACGGGTCCGGATATACTTACTACATCCGAAGACTATTCTGGAGTTCGGAAGGAGGGAACTCGCCTTGCAATGCCGAAGACAAATATGCGGCGCCGGACTCCTCGTCATTGAAGCCAGGATCAGGGGCTACTGAGGGAGTCCTAGACTAAGGGGTCCTCGGGCGTCTGGCCTGTTATCCTTTGGGCCAGACTGATTGGCTGTGAAGACATGAAGACCGAAGACTGTACCTGTGTCCGGATTGGACTCTACTTGGCGTGGAAGGCAAGCTTGGCAACCGACTATGTAGATTCCCTCTGATGTAACTGACTCATGTAAACCTAGATCTCTCCGGTGTCTATATAAACCGGAGAGAGTAGTCCGGATAGAGATACTCATTACCATAGTCATACAGGCTAGACTTCTAGGGTTTAGCCATTACGATCTCGTGGTAGATCAACTCTTGTAACACTCATATTCATCAAGATGAATCAAGCAGGAAGTAGGGTATTACCTCCATAGAGAGGGCGCGAACCTGGGTAAACATCATGTCCCCCGTCTCCTGTTACCATCGATCCTAGACGCACAGTTCGGGACCCCCTACCCGAGATCCGTCGGTTTTGACACCGACAGGTGGTGCTCCATGGAGCTCCACATGGCCTCCCATTTTGCCCATAACACCCTCATGTGTGACCTAATGCATGGGAGTTTTGGGTAATCTGTGGAGGCACCCTACCCCTTGGTTTTCCTATAAATAGGAGGTGAGGGGGCTGCCCAAAGATCATCCCTTGCTCTCATACACATGCCACGACTTGTCTGGCTTCTGTCTCCCTACCAGCGAAATAGTTTCGTAGAGCCGAAAGGCTGTCTGAGTTCCGGCAGGAACTAGTTCTGGACGGCGAAGCCCTGGCGGATAGCTGACACCGTATGTGTGCAACCCCGTAGAGAGATTGTAGTTTCGATCTTTTGCCGGAGGGGCTGTTCGAGTATCCTCCCAAAGGGCTATCCGAGTAACCATCCGAGTTTCAAGGGTCCTCGCAAAGGGCTGTCCGCGACATCGTCCGGGGGACTGTCCGACCGCCACCCGAAGGGCTGTCCGGAGAGGGAGTACATCCTCGTGGTTGGGAGGTTGCAAATCCTAGCTGCGGGGATCTGCACCGACAATCTCCACCGACTCTTCTTCCGCTGCGCTTCGAGTCGATACGGATCAGATCAAACCTTGTATGCAGTCTCCAAGTGGTCCTGGGCATGCTCGCTGTACCAGAAATTTTTATTTTTTGTCGCGTTCCCCTACAGTGGCATCAAGAGCCGTGCTATGCGTAGATGCAGGTTACGATCTAGAATACATGGAGATGTATGGGTATTGCATAATATAATTTCGGAGTAGATGAGATCTATTGCTGAAAATTGTTTATGCGGGTGGCAAATGAAATATGTTACCGGATGTTCTTGTTGCTTCCCTAGAATTTGTGTATTTTTGATCTTGAAACGGCATGATGGAATTTCACAAAGTTCTGGCAATCCGCAATCGTGATTGATCAACAAAGTGCTATCAGTTCTTTGGGTTCCACCATAGTTGAGAGAAAGATGAAATCGCGCAGACAAAATGGCAATGCAGATATGATCTGCACGGGGGTCATGCGTATGACGAAATTTAGTATGGGGTTCGAGATTTTATTATCTCGTGCTTCATACACCCCGCAAAGTTAATCTAGCGGCTTGAATAATCATACTTGATGATAAACGTTGGTAGCTGCGGTTTAAGTCAAAACCTTAGAAGCCACGTAAAATAAATTTTTGCATAAATCGATTAGAGGCGTCTAACTTGGTTTTGCAGGATGTTTTGCATGTGATGTGGTATAGCAAGCTCATATTCAATTTGATTATGTATGAGATGACTATTTGATGTAAATTAACATGACCTGCATGTCATGATTCGGCATGATGGTTGGAGCCATATGATTGTCACTTTAATGACCTGCGTGTCAACCTTAAGTAATGCACTTATTTTATTAGCTATAGAGATAGCAATATTATCTGGTGCATTGACAAGGTGGTGGCAATCTTCGCAAAGGTGAACACCAACGCGAATGCCGGAGACGAAGAAATGAAAGACTTCTCCGTCAGAAAGGGCTATACCATATCATGCTATTATGAATTGCCTGAGATGTTTATCCCTTTTGGTGCACCCTTCTTGATTGCGCGGTAGTCGCTTTTATTAGGGTGATCTCTCACTTAAAATTATCAAGTAGATAGTGTTCTCCCAAGTGTAGCACCGTCACGGCACCTATCTTTTCGGGGTGCGCCGTGTCACACGTGTACGAACGATTAGAGAAGTGTGAGGCGGGCGATTTGAGACCTCGCAGCGAGATCACGTGGTTGTCTTGACGTTCAGGCATGACCGTCATGAGCTCGGAACACACGCATCGAAAGATGAACAAGAATCACATAGAGATGTGATTGGAAAGTTGGCCTACTGGTTAAGATTTTCGTCATCAGTGGTGTTTCACCAATGGCGAACAATCAAGACACGGATCTTGAATCACTCATAATCAGTTTTGAGAGATATTGATTTGAGTGGGAGCGCACTTTAGAATAAAATTGTTTATTCACTAGTGCAAATTTCATTATAAACAAAGTCTAAGTGAAACTCGTGTTTTCCGTTGTAGATCAAATGGCTCGCAACACCGCGTTCAACTTAGGCCCGATGTTAGCGAAAGAGAAGTTAGCTGCGACTGGAAACAACTATGCGGACTGGGTCCGCAACCTGAGGATTGTCCTCAGGAGCGCTAAGAAATTGTATGTGCTAGAGTATGATCTTCCAGCTAAACCCGCGACAGAGTCCCCGGAAGATGTACAAAATGTTTGGGCCACTAAGGATGATGATCACAACTTAGTGCAGTGCCTCATGCTAGCTTGCATGAGTCCACAGCTTCAAAAACGTTTTGAATTCCATAAACCCCTTGATATGATCCGGGAATTGGATGCTCCATACAAGGAAACCGCAAAGTCTGAACGATTTGATATCATGAAGGCTTTGATGGAATGCAAGATGGCTGAGGGTAGTTCAATTGGCGAACACGTGGTCAAAATGATTGGCTATGCTGAACGGCTTAAAGCCTTGGAATTTCCACTTCCACCTGGCCATATGATGGACATGTTGCTTTCTTCACTCCCCCCGTCTGACGACGGTTTTGTCTTGAACTACAACATGACTGGGATGGAGAAAACACCGGAAGAGGTGCTTGCCATGCTGAAAACTACAGAAGGAGGACTGCGTAAAAATCGCAAGCAAGTGTTGCTTGTGAATAAAACCGCCAGTTTCAAAAAGAAGAAAGCCAAGCCAAAGAAGGGCAAGGGCCCCGGTAAGACCGGCTCCCAAAGCAACTCGAAGGGCGGAGCCAAGAATGAAACTGAGTGCTTCTACTGCAAGGGCACAGGACACTGGAAGAGAAACTGCAAGAAGTATCTGGAAGATAAGAAGTCCGGGAAAACCGAAAAAGGTATAATTGTTATACAAGTTAATGTCATTGATGTTTTGCTTGCTAGCGAAAATTCTAAGTCTTGGGTATTTGATACCGGGCCGGTTGCTCACATTTGCAACTCGATGTAGGGGCTTCAGAAGGTGCGCAAGCTGGCAAAGAATGAAGTCATGATGCACGTCGGGAACGGCGCTGGGATCGCCGCTCAAGCCGACGGCATTATGCCTCTACGTCTCCCTTGAGGATTTATCTTAGAACTAAATAACTGTTATTTTGTTCCACTGTTGTGTAGAAACATTATCTCCGGATCATGTTTAGTACACGATGGGTATTCGTACAAGTATGAGAACAATGGTTGTTCACTTTATTGTAAGGATATGTTTTATGGATTTGCACCCATTGTTGGGGGCCTTTTCATACTAAATCTTGAATGTGAAAATGATGTTTTTAACGTGAATGCTAAACGCCTTAAGAAGGCTGATACCACCACCACTTACTTGTGGCACTGTCGGCTTGGCCACATCGGAAAGAAACGCATGCAAACACTCCAGAGAGATGGAGTTTTACCGTCCTTTGATTTTGAATAATTTGACACATGTGAAGCTTGTCTGATGGGGAAAATGACCAAGACGCCGTTCACGGGTCATCCTGAACGGGCGAGTGAATTATTGGAAATAATACATAGTGATGTATGTGGTCCAATGAGCACAGCCGCACGGGGTGGGTATTTCTACTTCGTGACTTATACTGATGATTTAAGTCGGTATGGATATATCTACTTAATGAAGCATAAGTCAGAAACCTTTGAAAAGTTCAAAGAATTTCAGAATGAGGTAGAAAATCATTGTAACAAAAAGATTAAGATTCTGCGGTCTGATCGCGGAGGCGAATATCTTAGTCATGACTTTGGCCAACATCTGAGTGACCATGGAATCGTTTCACAGCTTACGCCTCCCGGAACTCCACAGAGAAACGGAGTATCGGAAAGACGTAAACGAACCCTATTGGACATGGTAAGGTCGATGATGTCTGTTACCGATCTGCCGATATCTTTTTGGGGTCACGCACTAGACACTGCCGCTCACACACTAAACAAAGCACCGTCTAAGTCTGTTGAGACGACATCACATGAGATGTGGCACGGGAAGAACCCCGACCCGTCGTTTCTCCAAATTTGGGGTTGTGAAGCTTATGTAAAGCGTTTACAGCGAAGCAAACTTGATCCCAGATCAGACAAATGTTACTTTGTAGGTTACCCCAAGGAGATAGTTGGGCATTCTTTCTACGACGCCTCCGAGAACAAAGTGTTTGTTGCAAAACATGGAGTATTTCTTGAGAAAGAGTTTCTCACTAAAGAAGTGAGTGGGAGGACAGTACAACTTAATGAGATTAGTGAATCTTCGGCAACCGTTGATATGGCTAAGGAACCGGAAGAAATTCCGCTAATTATCCCTACAACCGAGCCGGAAGTTGCCGCATGTGATGCGGAGACTTCAGACAATGTTGTAACTGAACCGCGCAGATCAGGTAGGGCTATCCAGCCACCTGAGTGGTTTCATAACAAAATCTTCATTCTTGATGATGATGAAACTGCGCACTACAAGGAAGCGATGGCGGGGCCCAGCTCAAAGGAATGGCACAAGGCCAAGAAATCCGAAATGGAATCCATGCACGAAAACCAAGTTTGGAACTTGGAAGAACTTCCAGAAGGCATAAATCCGATTGGCTGTAAATGGATTTTCAAAAGGAAGACGGACGCGAATGGTAACATTACTATCCAAAAAGCTAGGCTTGTCACGAAAGGGTTCACACAAGTTCCAGGAGTGGACTACGACGAGACTTTCTCGCCCGTAGCTATGCTTAGGTCTGTTCGGATATTACTAGCAATTGCTGCTTATTTCAGTTATGAAATATGGCAGATGGATGTCAAAACGGCTTTCCTAAATGGAAACCTCAAAGAGGATGTATACATGATACAACCAGAAGGTTTTGTCATTCCACTACAAAAAAATACACTTCCGTGATGATACGTGTTTGTCACAGTAGGTCGCGTTTTTTGTCATGCATGTACATCCATGACAAATTTATGACAGAATCAAGATAGTCATACCTGTGCTGTCGTAGAAGTGTTCCATGACATTACCAAAATTATCATCACGGAAGTGTCCACTTCCATGACGATAAATCGCACGTCACAGAAGTGCTTTCGTCAAGGGTGACCGACACGTGGCATCCATCATAACGGAACGCCGTTAAGCTATCGGGTCGGGTTTTGGATCCGATAACCCGTTAACAGCCCTGACCAATGGGGATTTTCCACGTGTAAAATCATCATTGGCTGGAGGAAACACGTGTCGGCTCACCGTTGGGACAGATGTCATCCGCTCATTGGACCGAAGGCGCCTATGATACGGCGACACGTGGCACGGCCCAACAGAGGCCCATTCCTGTGAAAAGGCCGGCCCGTTTGACTTGGTCAAAAGGTGGCGGGCCGGCCCACGGAAAGCCTGTTAACGGCCTGTTCGCATATAGCCCATTTACAGCCCGCTAACCCAGGGCCCGTTACGCCCTATCCGAATTAGGCCCAGTAGCGTCATCTAGGCCGTCCAATATGATTCAGCCCGTTTTAACTTCCGGCCCATGTGTGGCCCATGACTTCTTTCGGCCCATATGAGGACCTTTGTAACTCTTGGCCCATTAACGGCCCGTGGTGAAACTGGCCCGTAATGAACAGTGTATCACTTTATACCCATTAACGGCCCGTTATTCCATTGGGCCGTTTCCAGCCCAAGTTATCTTTCGGCCTTCTCAGGGCCCATTGATTCTTGGGCTCATTTGCAGCATTCGGTTACATACGGCCCGTTACTGTCATTTTCTGCTTGTGGGCCAAATTCAGCCCGTCGTTACAGTCGGCCCGTTTGCGGACCGTTAATACGTTGGGCCGTTTTCATGTCAAAAAAACCGTTGGGCTGTTTTCATAGAGTTATCAAATACGGCCTATTAACGGCCCGTTATGGTCCACGAATAGTACGGCCCATGATTGGCGAAATGATGATACGCCCCGTAGAAGGCCCATGGATCCTACGGCCCGTATGAGGCCCATGGATAGTACGGCCCGTAGAAGGCCCATGGATCGTACGGCCCGTAGAAGGCCCATGGACCCTACGGCCCGTAGAAGGCCCATGGACCCTAAGGCCCGTATAGAAGGCCGATGGATCCTACGACCGGACGAAGGCCCATGGATCATACGGCCTGCAGGAGGCCCATGGTTACAACAGTCCGTGTGTTGCCATGATTATTTTGGCCTAGTTACCAAAAATAGGCTATTGTGGCCACTAGAAAAAAACAGAAAAAGAACTGCAGTGACTACAAGCAAACAACTAAACAAGACAATAAGGAAATAAATAAGCAAGCAATTAACGCTAGCCTATTACCGCTATTACACATATTACATCCACTGGGCATCAAAGTTCGCCACCAGTGCAAATATAGGGAACAAAGCAGCACATTACATACACTGGCCGTCAAAATTGGCCACCAGTGCAAATAAACGCGGCAGCAAAACAAGAGCATAACTGAAACAACTTCAGAAGAGCTCAAGAAACGTTATCCTGGGTATCCACCATGCTGGCAATAAGCTTAGCAAGCTGATTAGCTTTGTCCTGTTTGGCGCTAAAATCCTCCAACGCTTGCTGTTGCACCAGAAAGTATGCATCTGAATGCTCCAGGGACTTCCGCAGTCCTTCCGCTTCTTGTCGCAGCACAGCTGATCGATGTCTTTCAGCTTGTAGTTGAGACTCAAGAAACCGAACTGATTCAGACAGTGAGTTTGAATAGCTTGTGCAAGCGGTAGTGGCCAGTAACTCGAACACTAAACCAAGACAGGACTTTGGGGTTGTCTCGCTGTCTTCAAGATAGTCTTCCTTAGCTGTTTTATCAGCTTTGTTGGAGACCAACAAGGATGTGTCACTATCCTGAACCTTATCTGCATTACTTCCTTTACCATTGCTTAATAAGGCACTCTTCCCCAATATTCTGTCAGCATTCTAAAAGAAGAAACAAGCAGACACATAACAAGTTTAGCATGTACTAGTATATGAAACTCATTTCGGTGAACCAGTTCATTAGTAAGGTGGACAGGATTAAACTACCAAGTCTTCTATTGCCAAGTACTAGTACATAATAAAAGCATCAAACAAACATATATCTATGTCCTATGGTCACTGCATTGTCTTGCCAAATCAAAATAGAGACACGGTTCAAATCATATCAGTTCAAGACAAAGCAGCAGTGAAAGAATACAAAGCGTGGGAAACTACACGGCACAACAACATTTCAGATGGGTACCACGGGTCTACATGTACAACAACACTATTGGCTCTGTTGTGATGCTAGTAATGTGCATGATATGAAAGTCAACTGTATACACAATTGAAATTGAAATCAACAGAGCTATTGATAAGAGCAAACCTGTTAAAGAAACATGCGTGAACATACCTGCTGTGCCATTGGAGTTTCGATTGGATCCTTCAATTTTAAAATAAGTTTGTATGAGTAAATACAGTGATACAAGAGCAAAGCAATCATAGTTAAAAAAGGTGCGCCTAAGCGAGCGCTTAAGCGCGCCTAGGCTCTAGGCGTTAGCAAAACGCATTGCGCATAACTGCGCATAAGCATGCGCTTTGGTCAGTAAAGCGCAAGGCAGTGGCAAAATGCACAATTAACGCCTAGCACTTTTTTGAACTATGATAGCAATGGAATCTTAAATTAGAACAGTTGTTCTTCAGGTTTAGGCACTTATTCTACATGAACATAGTACAGTAAGACGCAAGAATATAATACTAAAAATAGAAAATGAGCTCATAGACCTTACCACATTCTTGGTTCGGGACCAGTACAGAACAAGGCGTTCCCAGTCATCGTCCAGTAAATGTGTCTCAGGAGAACGTAAGGGAATTTGATGAGCTTCTTTGCCGGTGAAGTACGTTTTCTTCAGGTAATTCCGATACTACCACCAAGCATTCTTGAAGATAGCAGAGGTATTAGCACAGGTTACCTCATCCTGAGTTTCCAAATCGGTCCTTCTCTATAGAGAAAAATGGGAAAATTTGCTGTATTATAACCATCATGGAGGTAGGATATATGGGACGAAGCAAAGTAATTAACATGAATAACATTACTTACACATAACTCCTGGACAAACACCTCCAACTGGCATTTTCCTTCATCTTCAGTATAATATTTCCAAGATGGGAGGATACGCACATACGATTTAACAACATCAAATGCGATAGATGCTAAACTACGACTAGCTGGTTGTGCTTCCTCCACAGGAATAGGCGTACTAACTGGTGGAGTTGGGGTTCGCCGTGATAGTACTGGCCCTTTGGGCACTGGAGCTGCCTTACTAACTGCTCTTGTTTGGGAGCTCTGTGGTGGAGATGGTGTTGTGTCAACAGGAACTGGGTTACTATCGGCTGGGGTTGGGGTTAGATTGGGTGAAGCTGGTTCTCTGTCCATCGCAGTAGGGGTACAATCTGCGAGAGTTTGGGTTATGTGTGGTAGGGCTGGTTCTTGTGCATGTACAACCGGGGTGCTATCTCCACCAAGAGGTAGCACTGTTTTATTTGAAGACCGTGTTTTTAGTCCGCTAGATACTGGCATCACCCGCTCCAATTCAAATGGCTGATAAACAGGAAACATAGTTGAATGTACAGACATTGTATGAGAGACAGATGCAATAGATAGTGTGGAAAAAGAGGGCATGAAATAGTTGACATGTATATTGTTTAACTAAAACGGATAGCATGACATAATTTCACATATATGATGTCTATCTAAACTGGATAGCATAGCATAACATAATTCAAAGATATGATGAATAACTAAACAGGATCGCATGACATAATTCACCTACATGTTATCTAAGTAATCAGGATCGCATCATTTAATTCACATATGTGATTTATATGCTAAACAGAGGGCATTCGATATGATGTCTGAACTAAGAACATGGTGTTGAATATTGTGTATATGATGTCTAAACTATGCAATGCAAGACACCGTATGCATGATATGAGCAGTATAACCGTGCCAAGTTAGAGCATACACCTCAGTGGGGGAATAGGACTGGTCATCTGTCTCTGAATCCATCTCTGAGGAGCTATCGGGACCCAACAAGAGATCTGCTTCGACAGGTAGCACTGTCTGCTCTGAAGGCCTTGTTTTCACTCCAGATTTTTCCATCTCCCACCCAAATGGCTGATTCACAGGAAGAGTAGTTTAATGTACAAACATTGTCGACAAATGGAAATGTAATGAAGAAAAGGATGGGCAAGATATCATTCAAATATATGATGCCTGGTTAAACAGGATGGCATTGCACATTTCACATATATTATGGCTGGCTAAAAGACATGAGACTGCATAATTCCCATATATGATATAGAAACTAAACAGGTGGCATTACAGAACATGTCTAAACTAAGCAGATGACATATATGATGTCAAAAGTAGGCACTGCAAGGCAACATATGCATGATATGACTAACATCATCATGCCAAGGTAGAGCAAACACCTTGGGGGTAAATAGGAGTGGTCAGCGGCGTCTGAATCCGCCTCAGAACAGATATCTTCCTCTGGATTACAATCTGGAGAGGGGTGGGGAGGGTTTGCCATTGAACCCACCATGGAGCGATGTCTGCATGACATTGTATTGCCGCGCAAAACTCTTCTCTTTTTCTCTACATGTTCAGCATGACTGTGTACAATATCTGACATGCATACGAAAAAAATATGGTGAGATTATGTAAGGAGAGCATGCAGAAATTTAGAGTGATGGTAACAACCAGTGGATCGACGTTTTTCCGTTGAACCAAAATAGCCCTAATGGATCGACGTGAATGTATAGTAATAAGTGATGCAACAAGTGTACAACCTCTTTGCCGTAGCCGTGTCGACCTCAGCATCATTGGGTTGGTCGCTGAAGCAGTTGAGGCAGAGGTGGCTGTCGGAGGTGTGGAGGGAGATCTGAGGAATCTGTAGACGGCGTCCAGGGCACTGCTCTGTTGTGATGGATCGTTCTGTCGTTGGAGCAGCTCCGGTGAGCCGTAAGACGTCAAGGCTGAAGCAGCACAAGACAGACATCGTCAATCTCAAGTGGGATTCTAATAGCATCTCCAATAGATGATGTAAAATGGATGTAAAATTAACATCACCAAAAACCACCTGACTACAACAGATGAGGTAAAAACTGTTGACTCTGAACTTAACTGTCGAAACTGAAATTTATTGTGGAATCTGAATGCTACTGTCGAAACTGAACGCAATGGTAGCAGAGAGGCACTTGACATGTAGTTTAGGGAGGGCCTGCAGTTCATCTTCAACCTGCACCCCTCTGAGCCGCCAGCCACCACCGGCCGAACCGCCGGCCCCAGCGCCGCCTCGCCGCCCCGAAACAACTCGCCACCGCCGCCCCGGCCAGCCCTCTAGGCCCCCCGCCCCCACCCTGAACCCTAAGATAGATAGTGGGGTACCTCTCCGGCGAGCCCCCATCCCCGCTGCGGGTGGTTCTTCCTTAACTCCGGCGAGCCCCCCCCAACCCCTGAAAATCGACTGACCCAAAAGTCGATTCAGTCGACTGAAGTGTGGCTTAATCGGAGCAGAGCAGCAGCACGAGCGAGGGCTAGAGCAGCAGCAGCAGCTGGGTGAGCGAGCGATCGAGCGAAAGCCGGAGCAGGAGCAGCAGCGCGAGCGAGCGAGAGCCGGAGCAGCAGATCCGGCTGGTATGGACGCCGCCGCCGAAGGGGCCTCGCACTGGGGGAGAGCCGCCGTGGAGATGTCGCCCGCGGCGCCGGCTTCAAGGTAGCCGCTCCATGGGGGTGCGGGACGGAGCACCATCGGCGCCGGGAGGTCGAGTTAAGGAGAAGGTGTGATGCGATGAGTGTACAACATCTTTGGTGGCGCCGAGTAGGCCTCGGCTTCATCCGAGGAGTCGATGAGGATGCTGCGGTTCCGGTGGAGCAGGTTAAGGCGGCGCTGTGGGGATGGAGCAGCCGCGATAGACAAGGCGATCGTCGTCGGAGCAGCTCCTTGTAGGTGGAGGACGGGGTGGCTGAACCGGCGGGACGGCGAGATGGACGACGGATCCTCATCCGGGGAGGTGGACGAGGGACGTCGAGCTGTTGCGGTGGACGTCGTCGTCAGGGAAGAGGCTCCGACTGGGCAGCGGTGATGTGGCGGACGGAGGAGGGTGGGGTTTCACGGCTGGAGCGGAGAGGTTATGGCGGCCTGGGATTTCGAATGGCGAAAAGGGGGCGATGGGAGGGGGTGAAGCATGACTTAGGGACGCGCTTGTCCAAAATGTAGGGTGTGTTACAAAAGTACCCCCACCGATTTGACTAGCGGCCCTTTCGGCTCAGGGTTAGAAGGGGGATTTCGCGTGTCGGGATTTGGCAGCTGGAGGGAGTTTTCGCGCGCGTTGTAATTTCGGGATAGCAAGGCGCGGGTTGTGAAGGCGCCAGTTTTGGGAGCACGATATCTGAATTTTCAGGATATAACAAGACGCGGGTTGAATTTTAGGGACAAGCCTAACGTGTAGTAATATTGTACTTGTACGTACCAAATCAATTCGCACTTCCCTCAACCAAAAAGAAAACGAAAAAAAAAACTATTCACACCACACAAAGAGAGAGTCTTGCCCCGTTTTACTATACAAATGCTATTCAAAGCTACTCCCTCCTTCCATCTATATAGGGCCTAATGCGTTTTTTGATGCTAGCTTTGACCAAATATTAGAGCAATGATATATGACATGCAACTTACACAAAGCACACGGTTAAATTCGTCTGTGAAAGGTTCTTTCAATGATATAATTTTCACATTGTGCATGTCATGTACTATTAATCTTGTCAATAGTCAAAGGCGGTCTTAAAAATCTCATTACGCCCTATATAGATGGAAGGAGGGAGTATGAATCCATGTTATGTCCGATTAAATTTTTTCGCTTGCTGTATAATGCATGTAACCTACTCATACCAACATTTTAGTGCATTCCAAATGTCTATACTACCGCTGCAATTCGAACTAAATTTGAATTCGTTTCTCTATTTCAATAAGAATCTACAATCATGATTGTTGCCAACTTCAACCATCATAGTTTCCTTGCTATCCGCTAGATATAAATCGGACGGCCTATAATGCAGGATGGCAGGCACACCATCATCAACAACTCCGTTTTTTATAAGAGTAGAGATAAAATATATTAAATGTAGTATAACATGTTCATAACCACACCATGTGTATCACCGTTATATATATTCACACATGCGTCGGTTTGAAACACTATGATAAATTCTTCAAACATCCGAATTCGCTTTTTATAATGAAGTATATATGATCTCTATTCGTCTTTTACACCCACACAACCCTCTTATCTTTGTAGCTAGCGCTAACTTTCTCTTGTGCATGCACACGCCCGCATCCCTCTCACCCTCCCTCAGCATTCTCTAGCTCCATCGCGCAAATTCGTCTTTTCACTTTAGGTCGTTCACCCATGGTGTGTGTAGGCCCCCAACTCCTTCTTTACGGCACACATCGATCGATATGCCTCTCTAGCCAGGTGTGCCTAGCACAAACACAAGCTTCCCCTCTTCTCTTGTCACCGTCCATGCCTCACTCCCACCACTCTTTTCATCGTTCTCGTACTCGCACACTCCTCCCCCCTCGATATAGTATGCCTCTCGTACCACCTCCTACATGCATCCCTCTCTCTCTATCCTTCTCCTCGTGCCTCATTTGCTTCTAACACACACATGCATGTATACGATCGATCTCCCAACATATACCTAGATCGACTTTAACTACCCCCCATCGATCGACGTACCTCACAAGTTATGTCTCTCCTTTCTGTAACAAAGGGCGATTGATCTTCCTATGTAGTTACGTCTGCTTACCACAGCCACATCGTCCCCCCTCATCATTCGTGCATGCCTCCTGACCCGTCTCTCACACGCACGTGCACAGACAACAAGCAGCCATCTCCTCTCTTATTGATATTGCGGGCGTGCCCTCCGTTTGTCTAGCAAGCCTATCCCACCATTTGTTAGAAGCAACTCCACTACCACCCCCTCCAACACTCTAGCTCTGTCTCTCTCCCAACCTTATTCCTCTCCTGCACATATGCATGGATGCCGATCGATCTCCCTTAATACATGAGGCAGATCGATCTCCTTAATACATGAGGTAGGCCTCTCTCCTCCTCCACACATATACCAGCCATTGTACCTCTATAGTTAATTGGGCCTCCCTCTTCCCCCACCACACACCGATAGTCGAGCGCTGCAGGTAGGTATCCATGCCACAGAGACAAACTGCACATGTCCCATCTCACGTTCCAGTAGGCCAGCCACTCTATATCTTTGACGTGGGCACACACAAATTCGATGGCACTCTTTATCGATCGCGCGCGCACACACACACATCATCCCTCTCTTCGATTCTATGGACACCTCAAGCCGATGATACCTCCACTCTCTTCTCGTGGATTGCCCCCTCTATATATATGTTATATCCAGGACTCTATTTCACACACATTGCATATGTTACATTTTTTGATTGACCCCCCCCCCCCCAAAAAAACTCTCAAGAACCCACACACTATATCTCTCTAGGTTTGTATCTCTCTCACACAACCCCACGTAGGTGGTGTACGTATACAAGAAGAGAATAGGTGCACCGTGCACGTACTCACGCTTCGTGCCCAGCCACACCGCGCGGGTACACGGTGGAGCTCATTTGTTTACGAAATGGCAGCCCACGTGCTAATTTGAACGCCTGTAGCGGTTGTTTACCTAGGGAGGTCGTGTACCACATGTGCACGAAACAAAGTTCGACTTGATGCGTTGCCACATTATTTTTAAATAAAGTTATAGCGCTCAATGGCACGTACACAGAATATAAAATGATTTTTATGGAGAAAAAGGTAGTCCGCTCACTATATACAATGGAGCCTGCCTGCCTGGTTTGTCGCTCTTCAGAGTATCTCACACAAGGCTGCGGTGGCCTCTCTCTCTCTCTCACCGTTGGTCACTGATCCGGCCGCATCCCGTCCGCCTGGGGAAAGGGAGTGCGGTGGCCTCTCTCTCTCTCACCGTTGGTCACTGATCTGGCCGCATCCCGTCCGCCGGGGGAAAGGGAGTACGGTGGCCTCTCTCTCTCACCGTTGGTCACCGGCCGCATCCCGTCCGCCGGAGGAAAGGGAGGAAGTGCATCGTTTCTCCGTTTGACGGCGCCGAGGCAGCACATCCCGATCTGCGGTACACGCCGTTCTCTCTGACCAAGCTCCGGCGCAGCAGGGCCTACGCCACCTGCTCGCAGATTCCGCCCGCCACCGCTCACCTAGTTACATCCCTACGACCTCCAAGTATCCCCTCCGGCCTTGCTCCACTGCCCGTCTTCCCACGTCGCTGCATGTGGATCTTCCATAGTTCTTTGCCCAAAACGTAGCTCGTCCGGCGTACTTTCCATATTGCATTCTCGTCCTCACACCGTTTTAGACAAACACAACCGTGTTGTTATCTTCCCTTAGGACAAGGAATATGCTTCTTTTTTGTCGTCACATGTGTCATCAACTGTTATTGGCCAGTAATTGTTTCCTTTCTACTCGTTGCTATTGCGACCTTTTGGTGAACTGCACAAATCACTTTTTTCTTAAGAGTGTTTTGTGCAGTTGTACTAAAATGTCACACGGGCAACGTCTCTACATTTCAGTGCGACTGCACAAAGGGAGATTGGTTTTGCTCTATCCTCCTCATCCAACTCCGAGCCTAATCTTCTCCAACTAGTTAGTCTTAAGAGAGACTGCAAAGGTGACCGGCTTCTATTTGTGTGTTTATTGTTTCATCAGCAGTCATCTATTATCGTAATCACACTTACTATCTTTGGAACAGGTACGCCCAGCTCTATTTTAGTGGAACTGCACAAAATGATCGGAATGTTGCATGCTCCAGACAGCTACTTTTTTCCCAACATGCCTTGTTGATTTAGACAGAGCTGGGGGGACATTGCTGCCAATGAAAGCATGGATCAATTTTAATTTAACACCTTCTCACAACTCTGTCTTCAGTTGTGATGTAATTATTAGCTCTGATCTACTAATAATTGACATGCATTAGCAAGGAAGTTACTTTTTTATTGTTTCCGAAAGAGCATCGATGGCAAGACACGCGAAACAAAAGATGAAAGCTCACACCATTGTACAATTTCATGTCGCTGGAAAATTATTTGTATAGTATGTCAATTATGTAAATAAATGATGGAAGCTTGATAGCATTGCCAGAAGCCTCTTCATCATCCGGGTCCATGTGCCATGCACAAAATTATACTCCTTCGTTCCTAAATATTTGTCTTTTTTACAAATTTCAAACGGGCATATTTTAGAGTGTAGATTCACTCATTTTGCTTCGTATGTGTACTCCCTCTGTTCGTAAATATTCTATTCGTCTTTCTAGAGATTTCAACAAGTGACTACATACGGAGCAAAATGAGTGAATCTACACTCTAAACACTAGTAGAAAAAGGGCCTATTGCCTCGGTTGGTAAGGGCCTTTTGTCCCGGTTTTTGAACCGGGACTAAAGGGTCGTTACTAATGCCCTAACCCTTTAGTCCCGGTTCTTACATGATCTGGGACAGATGGGCCTCCACGTGGCCGGTGCGGCGAGCCCAGGCAGGAGGGCCTTTGGTCCCGGTTGGTGGCACTAACCGGGACCAATAGGCATCCATGCGTCAGCATTTCAGGGGCTGGGGTTTTTGTTTTTTTTGAAAGGCGGGGGGTTGGGGGTTTTGGGGGGTTAATTTAGGTGTTTCATATATTGTGTTAGCTAGCTAATTAATAGATAGAAGTGTCCTCTCTTATCTCCGTGCTTGGTCGACGCTACGTACTATATACGTATGGAGAGGACTAGACACGCTAGCTAGTAATCAAATGAAGGAAACAGAAGATCGTCATGAACATATGCATACAGAGAGAAGTGATATCGACCACCTCTCCTTCTCCGAGAGATTGGTCGAACAACAAGTTCTCATATATCTATCCGACACTACCGGCTACATATATACAATAATTATCTCTTACAATATAATCTCCTAATTAAATTGTAAGAACACAGGGTCTGTAGGAGATATGCCCTAGAGGCAATAATAAATGTTATTGATTATCTCCCTGTTCATAATTATGTTTATGTTCCATGCTATAACTGCTATGGTTCCCGAGCCCGTATATCCATAAAGGCTCTGGGGAGAACCCATATGCACGTGTGGAATAATAAACGGTAAAATGTATTCCTAGTCGTGCCTCTAAGACTAGCTCAAGTGTTGCATGATGATTATGTTTTCCCAATCATGGGCATGTCTATGCCAACCAACTTTGAGGGCACAATGTCAGGACTAACATTTGTGTTGAATCGACCCGAATTGATGTTATGCTAAGAGATTCATTCGTCACAAGTTAATGGTACATAACACAGAGATGGTTAACATTTGCATGATTCCTTAGACCATGAGAGTATCGAGTTTCTTCATGCTTGCTTCATGAACTTTGGGGTTTGTTAAACGTCATCCGTAAATGGGTGGCTATTACGGCGGCTTACGGGTTCATGGAAAAGTGTGTCAAGTAACTTGATAGCTCAAGATTGGGATTTGCTCCTCCGACGATGGAGAGATATTCTCGGGCCCTCTCGGTATTACGGTGTCCATCATCGTCTGGCCAGACACTTTGTGATTTGATCACGGGGATGTCGGAACACGAAACGAGAAAAGAGAACAAAACCGGTAACGAGGTAACTAGCATAGTGGACAAGTTGTTGATCCATGGGAATGCCAACATGTCTCACCTCGGGTATTTGTAACATATCGCGAAGCAACAGGAATAGCACACGGCAACTGGAGGTTCACTCGAATATTTATTCGTGTGGGTATAGGGGTCAATATGGGTGTCCACGGCTCCGATGTTGATCATTGATCGGAAGGGGTTCCGGGTCATGTCTATACTTCACTGAACCTATAGGGTCACATGCATAAGGGTCATCTATCTGCTGAATACTAGACAGGGAGTCTGAGAGAAAATCACCAAAAAAGTTTCGGACAGCGGAAAAGTTCCGCAGAGAGAGGTCACCGGATGAGTTTCGGTGAAACCGAAAAAGTTGTTTCGGGGTATGCCATCAAGTCAAAATGGTTTCGGCACATGCCTGATAATTCTTGGAGGGTGCCAGAATCATTCTGGAAACTTTTTGGAATTTTCAGAAATAAAAACCGAAAATGTTTCGGAGCTGAAATTGTTGCATAATGAATCCAAAATCATTTTAGTGGGTACTGGAATTATTCTAAGACCCACAGAAATATTTTCGGATTTAGTGGACGTGAAAAATTGTCTTCATGAATAGTGAAAACGCATTCTTGTTTGCTTTTCGCAGATGAAAATCACTAAACCGAAATTGTTTCGAAACGCGTTGAAAATTATTTTAGTGGGTACTGGAAATGTTCTGAGCCCACATAAATTTTCAGTTCAGGACGCTGAAAATGTCGTCATGAATAGTGAAAGTGCTTTTGCTTGGCTTCTTGGAGAAGCCACCTTGATGGGGGTTTTTGGTATCCCCTTGGGACCCCGTTCCTTGGTTCACTCTACGGTTCTTGGGAAGACTCATTCATGGCATTTTGGGTTTTTTGTGAAACTACCTACCCCCTGGATTCTAAAATAGAGGTGGAGGGGCAGCCCTAAACACTCATTCCTTGCTCTCATACACATGCCATGCATTATCTGGCTTCTTCTCGCCCTCCCACTGAAAAGCAGTTTCGTAGAGGGCCGCAAGGGCTGGTCCTGGGTTCCGGCGAGGAACTAGTTCTGGACGGCGAAGCCCTGCCGGATAGATGACGACCGTATGTGTTGCAACCTCTGTATGCTAGAGATCGTAGTTTCAGGTCCTTAGGTTCGTGAGTGGCCGTTCCCGAAGGGCCTGTCCATGTGGACCCGTGCCGAGTTATCGAATGTCCTCCACGACAGGGTCTGTCCGAGTGACCGTTCGAGTTTCGAAGGTCCTCCCGAAGGGCTATCCGCGACACAGTCCGGGGGGCTGTTCGACCGCCTCCCGGAGGGCTGTCTGAGGAGCAGATGAGGGTATACATCCTCGCGGTTGGGAGGTTGTAAATCCTAGCTGCGGGGATCTGCACCGCCGAATCTCATCGACTCTACTTCCCGCTGCGCTACGAGTCGGTAACGAAAAAGATCAAACCATGTATGCAGTCTCCATAGTGGTCCTGGGCTGGTGCGTAGGTCGGAAATTTTTTGTTTTCTGCTGCGTTACCCTACAGTGGCATCATGAGCTGTGCTATGCGTAGATGCAGGTTTCGATCTAGAATACATAGAGATGTATGGGTATTGCATAATATAATTAGGTAGTAGATGAGATCTATTGCTGAAAATTATTTATGCGGGTGACAGATGAAATCTATTACCCGATGCTCTTGTTGCTTCCCTAGAATTTGCGTTTGCTCAATCTCGAGACAGCATGGTGGAATTTTACAAAGTTCTGGCAATCCGTGATCCTGATTGATCATGGAAGTGCTATCAGTTCTTTGGGTTCTGCCGTAGTCAAAAGAAAGATGAAATTCGCAGACGACAGGGCAATGCAGATATGATTTGCACGGGGGTCATGCGTATGACGAAGTTTAGTATGGGGTTCGAGATTTTATTGTCTCGTGCTTCATACACCCTGCAAAGTTAATCTAGCGACCTGAACTATCATACTTGATGATGAACGTTGGTCGCTGCGGTTTAAGTCAAAACCTTAGAAGCCACGTAAAATAAATTTTGCATAAACCGATTAGAGGCGTCTAACTTGGTTTTGCAGGATGGTCATGTGATGTGGTATAGCAGTGCTCATACTAATTCGATTATGTATGAGATGACTATATGATGTAATTTGAATAACATGACCTGCGTGTCATGATTCGGCATGATGGCTGGAGCCATATGATTGCACTTTAATGACCTGCGTGGCAACCTTGTTGTAATGCATTATTTTGTTAGCTATAGAGATAGCAATATTATCTGGTGCATCGACAAGGTGGTGGCAATCTTCGCGAAGGTGAACACCAACACGAATGCCGAAGACGAAGAAATGAAATACTTCTCCGTCAGAAAGGGCTATACCATATCATGCTATTATGAATTGCCTGAGATGTTTATCCCTTATGTTGCACCCTTCTTGATTGCGCGGTAGTCGCTTTTTATTAGGGTGATCTCTCACAAAAATACCAAGTAGTTAGTGTTCTCCCAAGTGTAGCACCGTCACGGCACCTATCTTTTCGGGGTGCGCCGTGTCACACGGGTACGAACGATTAGAGAAGTGTGAGGTGGGTGAGTTGAGACCTCGCAGCAAGATCACTTGGTTGTCTTGACGTTCAGGCATGACCATCATGAGCTCGGAACACACGCATCGAAAGATGAACAAGAATCACATAGAGATGTGATTGGCAAGTTGGCCTACCAGTTGAGATTTTTCATCATCAGTGGTGTTACACCAATGGCGAACAATTGAAATGTGGGTCTTGTATCACTCACAATCAATTATGAGAGATATTGATTTGGGTGGGAGCGCACTGTTGAATTAACATGTTTAATTCTCAATGCAATTAATTATGAACACTGTCTAAGTGTTTCTTGCAAAATAGTTGTAGAATAATGGCTCGCGATTCCACTTTCCCTGTTAAAATTGAATAGCTGTTAAATATCTAGTTAAAACTTTACGAATTGTAACGTAATATGAGGATTGTCCTCACAAGTGCCGAGAAGGACTTTGTCCTATCGCATGCTTTCCGTATCCTCCCGCTAATGCTATGGATCATGTGACTCTCATCCTTCGATCCAAAATCTAGAATTATGTTACGATCAAGTGGAATATGTTTGCTTCCATGAAACCCAAACTTCGAAAGTTGGGATAGTTATATGATATTCATGGAACTGAAAATTATTTTCAGATACAAACAAAACAATGTTTGTTTGCAAGTATTAGTAAAAGTATTTACTATGCATTTGATTGTTGGGAAAGGGATCCAGAAGAACGCCTGTCATATAATGAAAGGTGAATAAAACAACAACTTAAAGAGAAAGGAAGTGTCCAAAGGGTGTTAGTATGACTTACATGCATAGGAAGTCCGGGGCTAATGCCACTCTTAAGTTGGGTGCTTCTTCTGAGAGTAGGAGAAATACTAGAAGTTAAACTGTTAGAAGTATAAAGGCAAAAGGAAAGAAGACTGGAATATCCAGCTCATGTATGAATGTCATACAAGTTTTTGATGTATAGAAGGCTGGTCAAAGATATAGTTCTTGCGAATTATGGTTAAACATGTTAATCACTAATTCTTGGGTATTGTGAGTTCATCACAAAATTGCCCGCTCGATTGCATTCTGTTGCAACTCAATGTAAGAACTACTATGGCCTGAAAGACTAGCTAGAAATGAGGTTAAGGTATACACAGGGAACATAGTAAATGTTACTATACCTTCCATCGGTGTATTGCCGTCTGTATTTATTTTCATAATTCATTTAGAGTTTTACAAACTCTATCCCATTGCATAAGGTATCTTGCAAGAAGGTTGTTCATAAGAGAACTTTTTATGTTCGATGTTATGAATAACACAAGGGCCATACTTTCATTATGAATGAGATGTATGTTATGAATATTGATAATAATACAATACCTCTGGGTTTACTTTCATAATTCATTTTAGAGTTTCATACACTCTAGCCCATTGCACAATGTTTTTTGCAAAAGAGTTGTTCATAAAAACAACAATTGTTGTTAAGTATTATGAATAACATGAAGGGCCATGCTTCCATCCAAGATGGCATGTATGTTATGAATATTGATGGTAATATGATACATCCATAACACTGACGCTAAATGTCGCAAGACTAAAAGAATACCACACAAGTGTGGCACTACATTTGGTCACATTGGAGAAACCCGCATGGAAAATTCCATTATGATGGATTTTGAAGTCTTTTTGATTTTGAATCATCTGACACTTGCAACTTTCCTCCAAAAAGTGAAGTGACTAAAACACCGTTCACAGGCCATAAGGAACGAACAACAAACTTATTAGTGATCATACATTTGATGTGTGTAGTCCGATAAGTGTTGTTAGTGGTGGATTTATTTATCTTCAGAAATGACTCAAGTAGATATATGGATATTTACTTGATGAGACGTAAGTCTGGATCTTTTGAAATCATTCGAAAGGTTCTCAAAAATGAAGTAGAAGTTATTGTAACAAGAAAATTATGTTTCTGCAATTTGATTGCACAAAGGAATATTTGAGTTACATGTTTAGCGAATGTCTGATGAGTTGTGAAAGGGGTTTCATAACTTGCACCTCCCGGAACACCACTGCAAGTGGAAAGTCTGTGGAGATGTAATCAAACCATTTATGACATGGTAAGGTCAAAGATGACATAAATAAATTTGCCATTATCCCTTTTAAAGTGATGCTTTAGAGACTGCGGCTTTTACAATGAAAAGAGCTACATCGGGTCTGTTGAAATGAAGCCATGGTATGGTACGCCCAACCATGTTATATCTTTTCTTAACATTTGGAATATGGGGCTTGTTTAAAAGGTTACAAACCTATTCCAAATTAGACAAGTGCTACTTTATAGGTTATACCAAAATGTTGGGTATTCCTCCCTCACTATACCGAGGCAAATAGTTTTGCCACGAAACGGTGTGCTTTTAAAGAGAATGGTTCTTTCAAAAAGGTGAGTGGGAGAATAGTGCAACTCGACGAGATAAACAGTATCTACGTCATCAGATCAAAGGAAAGAGACCTTGGAAGTAATTCCAGAGTTTCCTACTGCGACTGATACGGAAGTCTCTACACTAAAATGTATGAACTTCGGTCGAACTTGGAGCTGAACCACGTAGGCAAGGCTCGTGCAAACCTCTCAGGTGCGCAAACGAGATATTGTTGTTAGACAACATTATACCTACGATACACAACGAAGCGTTGATGGGCCCTGACTCCGGAATTGGCTAAATGCCAATACAACCCGAGTTAGTTTCCATATAAGTGATTCAAGATTTAAACCTTGATACACCTTTCGGAAGACTTAGAGTCTAACGAATATTTATGGAACTTAAAACTGATACGGATAAAAATGTTTTATCCATAAAGCTCGACTGGTTGAAATAACAAGTTCAAGAGTTGACTACGATGAGGTTGTTTTCATCGTAGCGGTGCTTAAAGTCGGTTCGGGTTGAACTAGCAACTAATACATATTTCAATCATGAGATATGAAACATGGATGATAAAAGGATTTCCATCTGATGGAAATGAAAGCTAGGACTTGTATATGATACAGTCCAAAGTAATTTGTCGATCCAGAGGATGCTAGTAGGTATGCAAACTTCAGAGTTCCAGCAATGGACAGAAGAGAGCAAAATGGAGTTGGAATCTTCGTGTTTTGATGAAATGGTCAAAGGGGTTTTGATTCATCAATGGGTAATGAAGATGCTTGTAATTCAAGAAAGTAAGTGGGAGCGTAATAATATTTCTAAAAACCTTATGTGCTTGGCACATTGGTAATTGGAAATAAATTTCTTGACATGAATTAGGACTTCATTTGAAAATAGTTTTTTGATGAAGTGCTTAGGCTAAATAGCCTCAATATTAGGCATGATGATCTATGGAGATAGATTTACCTAATGGGGCTAAGCAATGAATACATATTGACAAGATGCTAAAACCTTTTAGCATTTAAAACGCCAAGGAGTGATTCTTGCCAAAGTCACATGGAAAGAGTTTTTGCAAGACTCGGTGTCCCAAAACACTGATGAGTAAAATACATGATGCAGATTCCACACACTTTTGTGTTTGGATTAATCATGTATTCCATGGTATGTAAAACAACCAGATATGTCCGATACTCCCAAGGTGTTGCGAGTATGGATACCAAAGTGATCAAATTACTGATCATGGGACAACAGTGAAAGATGTCACAGAGTACTAGAGTAAGTACTGATGACATGGTTTTCTCGCAAGCAGAGATCATGAAGAGTTCGTTGTAAAATGTTACATCGATACAGTCTTCATATTTTCTCCATGCGATTTTTGGTTTAAATTAAGGGTTTTGTGTAACACACAATGTGGTGGCACAGTTAGTTGGAATTTGTTCAAACTAGTTACTGTGGCGAATTCTATAACAAGGGCTAAGTATGTTGACGCTTTAGAGGCGACAAAGAAGATGTTGAATCATATAGGTCATTCATGAACTTAGTATAGTTCCAAGATGGCTTTTGACAATGGGACACTACTGCAGGTAGTTGCTCCATAACTCAGCCTGAGGAATCCAGATTCGACCTGTGATTCACATACATACAAAGCCAAGTCCACACAAAATATGAATTTTGTGAAAACGTGAAAACGCGAGGACATGCAAAGATACACACGGAACTGAAGTCGTCAGATCCGTTGGACATCAGGCTATACCAAAAGCAAAGCATATTTACACCGGTGTGCCACAGGTGTGAAGTGCATTAGCATAAGCTAGATTATTGTCTCTAGTGCAAGTGGGAGTCTGTAGGAGATATGCCCTAGAGGCAATAATAAATGTTATTGATTATCTCCCTATTCATAATTATGTTTATGTTCCATGCTATAACTGCTATGGTTCCCGAGCCCGTATATCCATAAAGGCTCTGGGGAGAACCCATATGCACGTGTGGAATAATAAACGGTAAAATGTATTCCTAGTCGTGCCTCTAAGACTAGCTCAAGTGTTGCATGATGATTATGTTTTCCCAATCATGGGCATGTCTATGCCAAGCAACTTTGAGGGCACAATGTCAGGAAGAACATTTGTGTTGAATCGACCCGAATTGATGTTATGCTAAGAGATTCATTCGTCACAAGTTAATGGTACATAACACAGAGATGGTTAATGTTTGCATGATTCCTTAGACCATGAGAGTATCGAGTTTCTTCATGCTTGCTTCATGAACTTTGGGGTTTGTTAAACGTCATCCGTAAATGGGTGGCTATTACGACGGCTTACGGGTTCATGGAAAAGTGTGTCAAGTAACTTGATAGCTCAAGATTGGGATTTGCTCCTCCGATGATGGAGAGATATTCTCGGGCCCTCTCGGTATTACGGTGTCCATCATCGTCTGGCCAGACACTTTGTGATTTGATCACGGGGATGCCGGAACACGAAACGAGAAAAGAGAACAAAACCGGTAACGAGTCTCACCTCGGGAATGCCAACATGTCTCACCTCGGGTATTTGTAACATATCGCGAAGCAACAGGAATAGCACACGGCAACTGGAGGTTCACTCGAATATTTATTCGTGTGGGTATAGGGGTCAATATGGGTGTCCACGTCTCCGATGTTGATCATTGATCGGAAGGGGTTCCGGGTCATGTCTATACTTCACCGAACCTATAGGGGCACACGCTTAAGGGTCATCTATCTGCTGAATACTAGACAGGGAGTCTGAGAGAAAATCACCGAAAAAGTTTCGGACAGCGGAAAAGTTCCGCAGAGAGAGGTCACCGGATGAGTTTCGGTGAAACCGAAAAAGTTGTTTCGGGGTATGCCATTAAGTCAAAATGGTTTCGGCACATGCTTGATAATTCTTGGAGGGTGCCAGAATCATTCTGGAAACTTTTTGGAATTTTCAGAAATAAAAACCGAAAATGTTTCGGAGCTGCCGGTACCGCTTTGGCTGTTTTTCGCAGATGAAATTCACTAGTCTGAAATTGTTTCAGAACGAATCCAAAATCATTTTAGTGGGTACTGGAATTATTCTAAGACCCACAGAAATATTTTCGGATTTAGTGGACGCGAAAAATTGTCTTCATGAATAGTGAAAACGCATTCTTGTTTGCTTTTCGCAGATGAAAATCACTAAACCGAAATTGTTTCGGAACGCGTTGAAAATTATTTTAGTGGGTACTGGAAATGTTCTGAGCCCACATAAATATTTTCAGTTCGAACGGACGCTGAAAAATGTCGTCATGAATAGTGAAAGTGCTTTTTGCTTGGCTTCTTGGAGAAGCCACCTTGAGGACCTTTTTGGTATTTCCCCCCTTGGCTTCCTGGGGAAGCCACCCTTGGGCTTGGCCTATAAATAGGTGTGGAGGGGGCTGCCTAAAGAATCATCCCTTGCTCTCATACACATGCCATGCATTATCTGGCTTCTTCTCTCCCTCCCACGAAAAGAGTTTCACAGAGCCGCAAGGCTGTCTGGGTTCCGGCAGGAACTAGTTCTGGACGGCGAAGCCCTGCCGGATAGATGACACCGTATGTGTGCAACTCTGTAGAGAGATCGTAGTTTCGGTCTTAGTTCGTGAGTGCCTCCGGAAGGGCTGTCCTTGTGACCGTCCGAGTTTCGAATGTCCTCCCGAAGGGCTATCCGAGTGACCGTTCGAGTTTCGAAGGTCCTCCCGAAGGGCTGTCCTCGACACCGTCCGGGGGGCTGTTCGACCGCCTCCCGGAGGGCTGTCTGAGGAGCAGATGAGGGTATACATCCTTGCGGTTGGGAGGTTGTAAATCCTAGCTGCGGGGATCTGCACCGCCGATCGTCATCGACTCTACTTCCCGCTGCGCTACGAGTCGGTAACGAAAAAGATCAAACCATGTGTGCAGTCTGCATAGTGGTCCTGGGCTGGTGCGTAGGTCGGAAATTTTTTGTTTTCTGCTGTTACCCTACAGGGTCCACATAGTATTCTCCGTTTTCAGTGATCACGTGGTCAAGGAAGAATGCCGCCAATTCCTCTTGAATTGCTCGCATACGATCTGGTGCTAGGAGTTCATCCCGCTTCCGAAACATCTAATTTGAAAAGGGGGTCAATACATATATATATATATATATATATATATATATATGAATAAATGAAACTCAACACAAATGATGGTAATAAAATAAAATTGTGAATATTATTGCTTACGCACTTCATATTGTTTGTCAGAGTAGCCCCGCTCACAGGTCGTGTAGCGGATGGACTCGCAAACGTAGTATCCACAGTAATTATTCCCGGGTTCCTGCCACAACCACTTTACAAGAAATAGAAGTCAATCAAACTGATAAGCAAGCATGCTAAATGGTATTGATGAAACTAGCGCTTGAATCACTAGGAGATGCGCGGAACATGCTACTATAGAACTTACTTTCGGGTGTTTAAATTGCAGCTTCTTCGGCAGTCCCGAAGCTTTTTTGGTGAATTTTCTCCAAACCCTGCCAGACAAAGAAAACAATTACTTGATATCAGGAAATGAACAAAGTTGCTGATATGGTGGATAATGATCGATTTAACTTACTTCTCGAGCATTTGAGTCATGTCCGCATAGTCCTGGGGATCTTTTCGTCTCGAGTCTAAGACGGTTACTACTCCCTGCTCAAGCTTAATCTCTAGGAGAATATAGTGGAAGCTGCGCACGCATGCATAAGTCATCAATTACATTACTATAACCTGGACTAATAAGGGAAACCGAATATGCACAAGACAGTAACACTCACTTGAAGTTGTAAGGAAAGAGTATTATATCTTTGTTTTCATTTATTACCAACGATTGTAGCAAGTTGGCCTCGGTATTTTCGGCATGATATTTAACCTCAGTTGCATCTATGAGATTTGTGTTAATGAACCCAATATCACCGATTTCTCTTTTCTTCAATTCGGCGATCTTCAATCTGCATAATACAGTGAGGATAATTATAAATACATGCAATGAAAGAGCTGACCTATATAGAGAGACTTAATGACAAAAGTAGTACTACTTACAGACAGTAGCAAGTGATCGTTGATTTATCGAGGGCCTTTTGATTGAAAAACTGGAAGAACTCCTCAAATGGAACATTCAACAGTTCAATTCCAACAAGGTCATGCTCCGGTTTAACTCTCAGCGTCAAAGTATTCCTCCCCCCAGACTCTTTGCAGGTTTTCATGTACGAATCATGTAATCTTCGCATCATCGTTGTTAGAGATCTTTCATCTTTGACGAGAGACTTCCCGTAATGGTATTTGTGTTCGTCCACCTCCAAGATATCATAATGTACATCGTCGGGCAGGTAATCTCCAAGATTGCTATAACCGGGCACCATCCTCGGATCATTAGCGACGATGTCGCTAGACACCTTGGGCGGGGGGCACGATTGGTTCGCTTGTTCGCCGAGCTGGGCAATTTTTTCGCAGCTCGTCGTTCTTTTGACCTTTGATCACTGACAGTACTTCCCGACCCTCCGCTTCGGCAAATGTCTTTGCAATAATGCGCTCATAGTTGCCTTTTGGTGGAGACTTTGGTGGTTTTGTCAGGGCAGCCAGAGTGCGCTTCACTTTCACCAGATCTACCTTCTCCTCCGGAAGTGGATGTTTATTTGCTTTCACCCCTTCAAAGAAGTTCGTCACTTCGGCTCGCACGATCTTCCTGGTTTCCTCCTCGGTCCTCTTGTATGGCAACTTCTCTGGAGTCTTCAAAGAAGGACCGACTCTGTATTGCCTCCCGCCTCTGGCTGTACTGCTAGACGCCGGCAGAGCAGACGGAGCGGCTGCGGCTGTCTTCTTTCCTTGCTTACGAGGCGGAGGAGAAGGACTACGACGTGCCGGAGCAGCCGGAGCGGCGGCGGGTCTCTTCCGCCCTTGCTGACGAGGCGGAGAAGGAGGAGGCTGGCTGCTCTGGCGCACCGTCGCAGGCGGAGACGGAGGCGGAGTGCCGCCACGCGCCGGAGAAGGAGGCTGAGTGCCCTGATCACTCGTCGGAGGAGGAGGCGGAGGAGGAGGTGGAGTGCCCTTACTCGCCGGAGGCGTCCAGTTCGGAAGGTTGATGAGCTCCTTCCGCCATAGGCATGGAGTCTTTAGAGCAGAACCTAGCCGAGTCTCCCCTTCACCGGTAGGGTGGTCAAGCCGGAGGTCCTCAAATCCCTCCATTATTTCATCCACCATCACCCTAGCATATCCTTCTGGAATCGGCCGGCAGTGGTAGGTTGCGCTGGGTTCAGGAGGTAAAACAGAGCCAACAACCCACTAGTAGAAAACAGGGCTTAGGTCACAGGGCAGTTTTCACATTAGCCCCGGTTCAGTCACGAACCAGGACCCATGGGGGCATTCGTCCCGGTTCGTGAGCCCAGGGGGCCGGCCGGGGCCTAGTGGGCATTGGTCCCGGTTCGTATGGAACCATTTGTCCCGGTTCGAGCCACGAACCGGGACTAATGGTCCTCGCTCCTGGCCCACAACCATTTGTCCCGGTTCTTGGCATGAACCGGGACAGAAGGCCCGGATTTAGTACCGGTTCATGCCACGAACCGGGACCAATGAGGTGCCTATATATACCCCTCGCCCGCGAGCAGAGCACTCCAGTGCTCTGTTTTTCTCTGGCCGGCGAGGGGAGGGCTTTGTGGTGCTCTAGCTCACCTCCTATGCACATGAGGTGTTCGATGAAATGCCCGAGCCACACTAGTTAAGCTTTGTCCTCTCGAAGCTTGACCTCAAAGCTCCATTTTCCTCGAGATTTGTCTAGGTTTAGCGGCCCGTCACGTCCCATTCCCGTCTTCACCGCCGTCGACCGCCCGCGCCGATCTCGTCGCCGGCACCACCGTGGTGAGCCTCTTGTTCTTATCTTCTTTTTGAAAGAAAAAATTCTTACTTTAGATAGATACTTGTCTAATTTTCTTACTATTTTATTCCTTCTTATTACATAGTGCGATGGTTTTGGTATCCGCCCCCGTCGGCCCTCGTCCTGTCTATGATTCGGATGTGGTATATATTATCTTTTTATAACTATTTGATTCATTTATTGTTTATGACAAATATACCGACCAACGTGACATAGATTTTATTTATCTAGGAGGTGGTTGAACTGGAAATTCTAACCGACCCTATTGTCGAGAGGTTAAATTTAGTTGAAGAAGAAAACAATTACTTGAAGGAAAAAAAATTGAGGAGGAGAAGATGATATTGGAGTTGCATGTTGCGGATGTCGTCGATGATCACAAGATCAAGATGGATGCAATGCGCTTGAAGATTAGAAAGATTAGAAAATATGCCATTCATACCGAGGCTTGGTATCATTATGCCGTTGGATCAATTGTTACCTTGGTTGCGATTATGATCGCATTTGTTTTCGCATTGAAATGTTTTACATAGTTTCAATGTATGGTTTAATTAATTATATGCTCTGGAGAGCTATATATATGTTGTTAGATGAGAACTATGTATGTACTTTGGTTCTAATGTGATGATGAACTTCTATTAATTTGGTCACTTAATTATCTATTCATGATGTTCTGTAATGGTTTTTGACACACTTAATTATATATAATGCACGCAGATGAACCGGCAATGGATGTACGGTGACAGACACACCTCCGAGTACATTAAGGGCGTGCATGATTTTCTTGAAGTGGCTGAGGCAAACAAGCAGAATGGTTTTATGTGTTGTCCATGCCCTATATGTGGGAATATGAAGTCTTACTCTGACCAGAAAATCCTTCACGCCCACCTGCTTTACAAGGGTTTCATGCCACACTATAATGCTTGGACGAGGCACGGAGAAATGGGGGTTATGATGGAAGACGGCGAAGAAGAAGAGGACGATGACAACTATGTGCCCCCTGAATACAGTGATGCTGCAACGGGGGAAGCTGCTGAAGATCAAGAGGAACCAGACGATGTGCCCAATGATGCTGCAAGGGGGGAAGCTGCTGAAGATCAAGAGGAACCAGTGGCCGATGATGATGATCTCCGCCGGGTCATAGTCGATGCAAGGACGCAATGCGAAAGTCAAAAGGAGAAGCTGAAGTTCGATCTCATGTTAGAGGATCACAAAAGAGGGTTGTACCCCAATTGCGAAGATGGCAACACAAAGCTCGGTACCGTACTGGAATTGCTGCAGTGGAAGGCAGAGAATGTTGTGCCTGACAAAGGATTTGAGAAGCTATTGAAAATATTGAAGAAGAAGCTTCCAAAGGATAACGAATTGCCCGACAGTACATACGCAGCAAAGAAGGTCGTATGCCCTCTAGGATTGGAGATGCAGAAGATACATGCATGCCCTAATGACTGCATCCTCTACTGTGGTGCGTACAAGGATCTGAATGCATGCCCAGTATGCGGTGCATTGCGGTATAAGATCAGACGAGATGACCCTGGTGATGTTGACGGCGAGCCCCCCAGGAAGAGGGTTCCTGCGAAGGTGATGTGGTATGCTCCTATAATACCACGGTTGAAACGTCTGTTCAGAAACGAAGAGCATGCCAAGTTGATGCGATGGCACAGTGAGGACCGTAAGAAAGACGGGAAGTTGAGAGCACCCGCTGACGGGTCGCAGTGGAGAAAAATCGAGAGAAAGTACTGGGCTGAGTTTGCAACTGACCCAAGGAACGTATGGTTTGGTTTAAGCGCGGATGGCATTAATCCTTTCGGGGAGCAGAGCAGCAATCACAGCACCTGGCCCGTGACTCTATGTCTGTATAACCTTCCTCCTTGGATGTGCATGAAGCGGAAGTTCATTATGATGCCAGTTCTCATCCAAGGCCCTAAGCAACCCGGCAACGACATTGATGTGTACCTAAGGCCATTAGTTGAAGAACTTTTACAGCTATGGAATGGAAACGGTGTACGTACGTGGGATGAGCACAAACAGGAGGAATTTAACCTGCACGCGTTGCTGTTTGTAACCATCAACGATTGGCCCGCTCTCAGTAACCTTTCAGGACAGACAAACAAGGGATACCACGCATGCACGCACTGTTTAGATGACACTGAAAGTATATACCTGGACAAAAGCAGGAAGAATGTGTACCTGGGCCATCGTCGATTTCTTCCGACCAACCATCAATGTCGAAAGAAAGGCAAGCATTTCAAAGGCGAGGCAGATCACCGGAAGAAGCCCGCCATGCGTACCGGTGATCACGTACTTGCTATGGTCAATGATTTACACGTAATCTTTTGAAAGGGTCCTGGCAGACTAGCTGTTCCGAATGACACTGAGGGACACGCACCCATGTGGAAGAAGAAATCTATATTTTTGGACCTACCCTACTGGAAAGAGCTAGAGGTCCGCTCTTCAATCGACGTGATGCACGTGAGGAAGAACCTTTGCGTGAACCTGCTAGGCTTCTTGGGCGTGTATGGGAAGACAAAAGATACACCTGAGGCACGGGAGGACCTGCAACGTTTGCACGAAAAAGACGGCATGCCTCCGAAGCAGTATGAAGGTCCTGCCAGCTACGCTCTTACGAAAGAAGAGAAAGAAATCTTCTTTGAATGCCTGCTCAGTATGAAGGTCCCGACTGGCTTCTCGTCGAATATAAAGGGAATAATAAATATGCCAGAGAAAAGTTCCAGAACCTAAAGTCTCATGACTGCCACGTGATTATGACGCAACTCCTTCCGGTTGCATTGAGGGGGCTTCTACCGGAAAACGTCCGATTAGCCATTGTGAAGCTATGTGCATTCCTCAATGCAATCTCTTAGAAGGTGCTCGATCCAGAAATCATACCAAGGCTAAGGAGTGATGTGGCGCAATGTCTTGTCAGTTTCGAGCTGGTGTTCCCACCATCCTTCTTCAATATCATGACGCACGTCCTAGTTCATCTAGTCGACGAGATTGTCATTCTTGGGCCCGTATTTCTACACAGTATGTTCCCCTTTGAGAGGTTCATGGGAGTCCTAAAGAAATATGTCCGTAACGGCGCTAGGCCAGAAGGAAGCATCTCCATGGGCCATCAAACAGAGGATGTCATTGGGTTTTGTGTTAACTTCATTCCTGGCCTTAAGAAGATAGGTCTCCCTAAATCGCGGTATGAGGGGAGACTGACAGGAAAAGGTACGCTTGGAGGGGGGAACTCAATAATATGCAGGGACGGATATTCTTGGTCTGAAGCACACTACACAGTTCTACAGAACTCTACCTTGGTGACCCCGTATGTCGATGAACACAAGAACAGTCTGCGCTCCGAACACCCGGAGCAGTGTGACGACTGGATTACATGTGAATGTTGGGGAACGTAGCAGAAATTCAAAATTTTCTACGCATCAGCAAGATCAATCTATGGAGTAATCTAGCAACGAGGGGAAGGGGAGTGCATCTACATACCCTTGTAGATCGCGAGCGGAAGCGTTCAAGAGAACGGGGTTGATGGAGTCGTACTCGTCGTGATCCAAATCACCGATGATCCTAGCGCCGAACGGATGGCACCTCCGCGTTAAACACACGTACGGAGCAGCGACGTCTCCTCCTTCTTGATCCAGCAAGGGGGGAGGAGAGGTTGATGGAGATCCAGCAGCACGACGGCGTGGTGGTGGAAGTAGCGGGATTCCAACAGGGCTTCGCCAAGCGCTGCGGGAGGAGGGAGGTGTGTCACGGGAGGGAGAGGGAGGCGCCAGGGCTTCGATCATGCTGCCCTCCCTTCCCCCCACTATATATAGGGCCAAGGGAGAGGGGGGGTGCAGCCTTGGCCCTTCCTCCAAGGAAGGGTGCGGCCAGGGAGGAGTCCTTCCCCCCCAAGGCACCTCGGAGGTGCCTTCCCCCTTTAGGACTCTCCCTTTTCCTTATCTCTTGGCGCATGGGCCTCTTGGGGCTGGTGCCCTTGGCCCATATAGGCCAAGGCGCACCCCCTACAGCCCATGTGGCCCCCCGGGGCTGGTGGACCCCCTTGGTGGACCCCCGGACCCCTTTCGGCACTCCCGGTACAATACCGATAAAGTGCGAATCTTTTCCGGCGACCAAAATAAGACTTCCCATATATAAATCTTTACCTCCGGACCATTCCGGAAATCCTCGTGACGTCCGGGATCTCATCCGGGACTCCGAACAACTTTTGGGTTACCGCATACTAATATCTCTATAACCCTAGCGTCACCGAACCTTAAGTGTGTAGACCCTACGGGTTCGGGAACCATGCAGACATGACCGAGACGTTCTCCGGCCAATAACCAACAGTGGGATCTGGATACCCATGTTGGCTCCCACATGTTCCACGATGATCTCATCGGATGAACCACGATGTCGAGGATTCAATCAATCCCGTATACAATTCCCTTTGTCTATCGATATGTTACTTGCCCGAGATTCGATCGTCGGTATCCCTATACCTTGTTCAATCTCGTTACCGACAAGTCTCTTTACTCATTCGTAACTCACATCATCTCGTGATCAACTCCTTGGTCACACTGTGCACATTATGATGATGTCCTACCGAGTGGGCCCAGAGATACCTCTCCGTTTACATGGAGTGACAAATCCCAGTCTCGATTCGTGCCAACCCAACAGACACTTTCGGAGATACTTGTAGTGCACCTTTATAGCCACCCAGTTACGTTGTGACGTTTGGTACACCCAAAGCATTCCTACGGTATCCGGGAGTTGCACAATCTCATGGTCTAAGGAACTGATACTTGACATTAGAAAAGCTCTGAGCAAACGAACTACATGATCTGTGCTAGGCTTAGGATTGGGTCTTGTCCATCACATCATTCTCCTAATGATGTGATCCCGTTATCAATGACATCCAATGTCCATGGTCAGGAAACCATAACCATCTATTGATCAACGAGCTAGTCTCCTAGAGGCTTACTAGGGACATGGTGTTGTCTATGTATCCACACATGTATCTGAGTTTCCTATCAATACAATTCTAGCATGGATTATAAACGATTATCATGAACAAGGAAATATAATAATAACCTATTTATTATTGCCTCTAGGGCATATTTCCAACAGTCTCCCACTTGCACTAGAGTCAATAATCTAGTCCACATCACCATGTGATTAACACTCATAGGTCACATCACCATGTGACCAACATCCAAAGAGTTTACTAGAGTCAACAATCTAGTTCACATCTCTATGTGATTAACACTCAATGAGTTCTGGTTTGATCATGTTATGCTTGTGAGAGAGGTTATTAGTCAACGGGTCTGAACCTTTCAGATACGTGTGTGCTTTATGAATATCTATGTCATCTTGTGGATGTTACCACGCGCTACTTGGAGCCATTTCAAATAACTGCTCTACTATACGAATCCAGTTTACTACTCATAGTCATCCGGATTAGTGTCAAAGTTCGCATCGACGTAACCCTTTACGACGAACTCCTTTTCACCTCCATAATCGAGAAAATCCCTTAGTCCACTAGATACTAAGGATAAGTTCGACCGCTGTCATGTGATCCATTCTCGGATCACTATTGTACCCCTTGACCAACTCATGGCAAGGCACACTTCATGTGCGGTACACAGCATAGCATACTGTAGAGCCTACGTCTAAAGCATAGGGGACGACCTTCGTCCTTTCTCTCTCTTCTGCTGTGGTCAGGTCTTGAGTCTTACTCAATACTCACACCTTGTAACACAGCCAAGAACTCCTTCTTTGCTGATCTATTTTGAACTCTTTCAAAATCATGTCAAGGTGTGCGTTCTTTGAAAGTATCATCAGGCGTCTTGATCTATCTCTATAGATCTTGATGCCCAATATGTAAGCAGCTTTATCCAGGTCTTCCTTTGAAAAACTCCTTTCAAACAACCCTTTATGCTTTCCAGAAATTTTACATCATTTCGGATCAACAATATGCCATTCACATATACTTATCAGAAATGTTGTAGCGCTCCCACTCACTTTATTGTAAATACAAGTTTCTAACAAACTTTGTATAAACCCAAAAACTTTGATCACACCATCAAAGCGTATATTCTGACTCCGAGATGCTTGCTCTAGTCCATGGAAGGATCGCTGGAGCTAGCATACCTTTTAGCATCCTTAGGATCGACAAAACCTTTCTGATTGTATCACATACAACCTTTCCTTACGAAAATTGGTAAGGAAACTTGTTTTGACATCCATCTGCCAGATTTCATAAATGCAGCTAATGCTAACATGATTCCGACGGACTTAAGCATCGCTACGGATGAGAAAATCCCATCGTAGTCAACTCCTTGAACTTGTGAAAATACTCTTTGCCACAAGTCGAGCTTCATAGACGGTAACCTTACCGTCCACGTCCGTCTTCTTCTTAAAGATCCATTTATCTCAATGGCTTGCCGATCATCGGGCAAGCTCACCAAAGTCCATGCTTTGTTCTGATACATGGATCCTATCTCGGATTTCATGGCTTCTAACCATTTGTCGGAATATGGGCCCACCATCGCTTCTCCATAGCCCATAGGTTCATCGTTGTCCAACAACATGACTTCCAAGACAGGATCACATACTACTCTGAAGTATTACGCATCCTCGTCGTCCTATGAGGTTTGGTAGTGACTTGATCCGAAGTTTCATGATCACCATCATAAGCTTCCACTTCAATTGGTGTAGGTGCCACAGGAACAACTTCCTGTGCCCTGCTACACACTAGTTGAAGTGACGGTTCAATAATCTTATCAAGTCTCCACCATCCTCCCACTCAATTCTTTCGAGAGAAACTTTTCCTCGAGAAAGGACCTGTTTCTAGAAGCAATTACTTTTGCTTCCAGATTTGAAATAGGAGGTATACCCAACTATTTTTGGGTATTCTTTGAAGACGCATTTATCCGCTTTGGTTCGAGCTTATCAGGCTGAAACTTTTTCACATAAGCATCGCAGCCCCAAACTTTTAAGAAACGACAACTTAGGTTTCTCTAAACGGTGTCGTCTCAACGGAATTGCGTGGTGCCCTATTTAAAGTGAATGCGATTGTCTCTAATGTCTAACCCATAAACGATAATGGTAATTCGATGAGAGACATCATGGTATGCACCATATCCAATAGGGTGCAGTTATGATGTTCGGACACACCATCACACTGTGGTGTTCCAGGTGGTATGAATTGTGAAACACTTTCCACAATGTCTTAATTGTGTGCCAAACTCGTAACTCAGATATCTCTATGATCATATCATAGACATTTTATCCTCTTGTCACGACGATCTTCAACTTCACTCTGAAATTACTTGAACCTTTCAATAATTCAGACTTGTGTTTCATCAAGTAAACATTCTTAGCATCTACTCAAATCATCTGTGAAGTAAGAACATATCGATATCCACTGCGTGCCTCAGCACTCATTGGACTGCACACATCAAATTTATTACTTCCAGCAAGTTGCTCTCTTGTTCCATCTTACTGAAAACGAGACCTTTCAGTCATCTTGCCCGTGTGGTATGATTTGCATGTCTCACGTGATTCAAAATCAAGTGAGTCCAAACGATCCATCAACATGGAGTTTCTTCATGCATATATACCAATAGACATGGTTCGCATGTCTCAATCTTTTCAAAAATGAGTGAGTCCAAAGATCCATCTACATGGAGCTTCTTCATGCGTTTTATACCAATATGACTCAAGTGGAAGTGCCACAAGTATGTGGTACTATCATTACTATCTTATATCTTTTGGCATGAACATGTGTATCACTACGATCGAGATTCATTTTAGGTGCAAGACCATTGAAGGTATTATTCAAATAAACAAAGTATCCATTATTCTCCTTAAATGAATAACCGTATTGCGATAAACATAATCCAATCATGTTTATGCTCAACACCAAATAACAATTATTTAGGTTTAACACCAATCTCGATGGTAGAGGGAGCATGCGATGCTTGATCACATCAACCTTGGAAACACTTCCAACACATATCGTCATCTCACCTTTAGCTAGTCTCCGTTTATTCCGCAGCTTTTATTCCGTGTTACTAACACTTAGCAACCGAACCGGTATCTAATACCCTGGTGCTGCTAGGAGTACCAGTAAAGTACACATTCATATAACGTATATCCAATATACTTCTGTCGACCTTGCCTGCCTTCTCATCTACCAAGTATCTAGGGTAGTACTGCTTCAGTGACCATTCCCCTCATTACAGAAGCACTTAGTCTCGGGTTTGGGTTCAATCTTGGGATTCTTCACTAGAGCAGCAAACGATTTGCTGTTTCATGAAGTATCCCTTTTGCCCTTGCCCTTCTAGAAACTAGTGGTTTTACTAACCATCAACAATTGATGCTCCTTCTTTATTTCTACTTTCGCGGTGTCAAACATCGTGAATAGCTCAAGGATCATCATAACTATCCCTGATATGTTATAGTTCATCACGAAGCTCTACTAGCTTGGTGGCAGTGACTATGGAGAACCATCACTATCTCATCTGGGAGATTAACTCCCACCGATTCAAGCGATTGTGATACTCAGACAATCTGAGCACATGCTCAACGATTGAGCTTTTCTCCCTTAGTCTTCAGGCTTAAGCAACTTGTCAGAGGTCTCATACCTCTTGACATGGGCACTAGTCTGAAATCCCAATTTCAGTCTTCGGAACATCTCATATGTTCTGCGACGTTTCAAAAACATCTTTGGTGCCACAATTCTAAACCGTTAGCAATAAGCACTGAACTATCACGTAGTCATCAAAACGTGTATGTCAGATGTTTCGTAACATCTACAGACGACGCTGAGGTTCAGCACACCGAGCGGTGCATTAAGGACATAAGCCTTCTGTGCAGCAATGAGGACAATCCTCAGTTTACGGACCTAGTCCGCATAATTGCTACTACCAACTTTCAACTAAATTTTCTCTAGGAACATATCTTAAACAGTAGAACTAAAGCGCAATGACATAATTTGTAAAGACCTTTTGACTATGTTCATGATAATGAAGTTCATCTGATTATTGAACTCCCACTCAGATGGACATCCCTCTAGTCATCTAAGTGATACATGATCCGAGTCAAACTAGGCCGTGTCCGATCATCACGTGAGACGGACTAGTCATCATCGGTGAACATCTCCATGTTGATCGTATCTACTATACGACTCATGTTCGACCTTTCGGTCTCTTGTGTTCCGAGGCCATGTCTGTACATGCTAGGCTCGTCAAGTCAACCTAAGTGTTTCGCATGTGTTCCGAGGCCATGTCTGTACATGCTAGGCTCGTCAACACCTGTTGTATTCGAACGTTAGAATCTATCACACCCGATCATCACGTGGTGCTTCGAAACAACGAACCTTCGCAACGGTGCATAGTTAGGGGAACACGTCTCTTGAAATTTTAGTGACGGATCATCTTACTTACTACCGTCGTTCTAAGCAAATAAGATGCATAACATGATAAACATCACATGCAATCAAATAGTGACATGATATGGCCAATATCATTCTGCTCCTTTGATCTCCATCTTCGGGGCACCATGATCATCTTCGTCACCGGCATGACACCATGATCTCCATCATCATGATCTCCATCATTGTGTCTTTATGAAGTTGTCACGCCAACGATTACTTCTACTTCTATGGCTAACGCGCTTAGCAATAAAGTAAAGTAATTTACATGGCGTTATTCAATGACACGCAGGTCATACAAAAAATAAAGACAACTCCTATGGCTCCTGCCGGTTGTCATACTCATCGACATGCAAGTCGTGATTCCTATTACAAGAATATGATCAATCTCATACATCACATATATCATTCATCACATCTTCTGGCCATATCACATCACATAGCACATGCTGCAAAAACAAGTTAGACGTCCTCTAATTGTTGTTGCAAGTTTTTACGTGGCTTGTATAGGTTTCTAGCAAGAACGTTTCTTACCTACGTAAAACCACAACGTGATATGCCAATTTCTATTTACCCTTCATAAGGACCCTTTTCATCGAATCCGTTCCGACTAAAGTGGGAGAGACAGACACCCGCTAGCCACCTTATGCAACTAGTGCATGTCAGTCGGTGGAACCTGTCTCACGTAAGGGTACATGTAAGGTCGGTCCGGGCCGCTTCATCCCACGATGCCGCCGAATCAAGATAATACTAGTAACGGCAAGTAAATTGACAAAATCGACGCCCACAACTACTTTGTGTTCTACTCGTGCATAGAAACTACGCATAGACCTAGCTCATGATGCCACTGTTGGGGAACGTAGCAGAAATTCAAAATTTTCTACGCATCACGAAGATCAATCTATGGAGTAATCTAGCAATGAGGGGAAGGGGAGTGCATCTACATACCCTTGTAGATCGCGAGCGGAAGCGTTCAAGAGAACGGGGTTGATGGAGTCGTACTCGTCGTGATCCAAATCACCGATGATCCTAGCGCCGAACGGACGGCACCTCCGCGTTCAACACACGTAAGGAGCAGCGACGTCTCCTCCTTCTTGATCCAGCAAGGGGGGAGGAGAGGTTGATGGAGATCCAGCAGCACGACGGCGTGGTGGTGGAAGTAGCGGGATTCCAACAGGGCTTCGCCAAGCGCTGCGGGAGGAGGGAGGTGTGTCACGGGAGGGAGAGGGAGGCGCCAGGGCTTCGATCATGCTGCCCTCCCTTCCCCCCACTATATATAGGGCCAAGGGAGAGGGGGGGGGCAGCCTTGTCCCTTCCTCCAAGGAAGGGTCAGGCCAGGGAGGAGTCCTTCCCCCCCAAGGCACCTCGGAGGTGCCTTCCCCCTTTAGGACTCTCCCTTTTCCTTATCTCTTGGCGCATGGGCCTCTTGGGGCTAGTGCCCTTGGCCAGTATAGGCCAAGGCGCACCCCCTACAGCCCATGTGGCCCCCCGGGGCTGGTGGACCCTCGGACCCCTTTCGGCACTCCTGGTACAATACCGATAAAGTGCGAATCTTTTCCGACGACCAAAATAAGACTTCCCATATATAAATATTTACCTCCGGACCATTCCCTCGTGACGTCCGGGATCTCATCCGGGACTCCGAACAAATTTCGGGTTACCGCATACTAATATCTCTATAACCCTAGCGTCACCGAACCTTAAGTGTGTAGACCCTACGGGTTCGGGAACCATGCAGACATGACCGAGACGTTCTCCGGCCAATAACCAACAGCGGGATCTGGATACCCATGTTGGCTCCCACATGTTCCACGATGATCTCATCGGATGAACCATGATGTCGAGGATTCAATCAATCCCGTATACAATTCCCTTTGTCTATCGATATGTTACTTGCCCGAGATTCGATCGTTGGTATCCCTATACCTTGTTCAATCTCGTTACCGACAAGTCTCTTTACTCGTTCCGTAACTCACATCATCCCGTGATCAACTCCTTGGTCACACTGTGCACATTATGATGATGTCCTACCGAGTGGGCCCAGAGATACCTCTCCGTTTACACGGAGTGACAAATCCCAGTCTCGATTCGTGCCAACCCAACAAACACTTTCGGAGATACCTGTAGTGCACCTTTATAGCCACCCAGTTACGTTGTGACGTTTGGTACACCCAAAGCATTCCTACGGTATCCGGGAGTTGCACAATCTCATGGTCTAAGGAACTGATACTTGACATTAGAAAAGCTCTGAGCAAACGAACTACACGATCTGTGCTAGGCTTAGGATTTGGTCTTGTCCATCACATCATTCTCCTAATGATGTGATCCCGTTATCAACGACATCCAATGTCCATGGTCAGGAAACCGTAACCATCTATTGATCTACGAGCTAGTCTCCTAGAGGCTTACTAGGGACATGGTGTTGTCTATGTATCCACACATGTATCTGAGTTTCCTATCAATACAATTCTAGCATGGATTATAAACGATTATCATGAACAAGGAAATATAATAATAACCTATTTATTATTGCCTCTAGGGCATATTTCCAACAGTGAACACATCAGGACTTTCAGCAGTTGGTTGGAAACACGTCTCAGAGGTGACACCATTGTTTGTGATGAGTTGTACTCGTTGTCCAGGGGACCATCTTCGACTGTATTGTCTTACAAAGGATACAAGATAAATGAAAATACATTTTACACGATCGCCCAAGATCAAAAGAGCACCAACCAAAACAGCGGTGTCCGCTTTGATGCAGCAACCGAGAGGGGAAAGGACACATATTATGGTTACATAATGGACATGTGGGAACTTGACTACGGACATGATTTTAAGGTCCCTTTATTTAAGTGCAAATGGGTCAATCTGTCAGGAGGCGGGGTACAGGTAGACCCACAGTACGGAATGACAACAGTGGATCTGAACAATCTTGGGTACACTGACGAACCGTTCGTCCTAGCCAATGATGTGGCACAGGTTATCTATGTGAAGGACATGTCTACCAGACCGAGGAAAAGAAAAGATAAGGAAGCGAATACATCATACGATGAGCCAAAGCGGCACATAGTTCTTTCAGGAAAAAGGGACATTGTGGGAGTGGAGGGCAAGACAGACATGTCTGAAGATTATGAAAAGTTTCATGAAATTCCTCCCTTCAAAGTCAAGGCTGACCCAAGCATCCTGATAAACGATGAAGATTATCCATGGTTACGGCGCAATAAGCAAATGACACAAGCGAAGAAAAAGTGAAGACTTTCTCCCGCAACTATTATGATGATACCATGCCAACTTTGTAATAGACGAGTATGATACCATTGTCCGTTTTGTACAAGAAGTGCATCTAGTTTTTGCCGTAACCCTCTCAACTTTCTTGCACATGCTATGTGGATGAAATGATGATACCATGCCAACTTTCAACCTTTTCAGAGTTCATTTGAAATGCTTTATAAGCCCTGAGTGCAGAGAGGTTAGGCCCGTAAGCCTGCTTTAGAGAGGAGCTCGACAGCTCAGGCGCACGGCACCTTATAAACAGGTGCGGCTCTCTCTTAGCTAGCGAGGTGGGACTAAACTCACCACCACGCCGCTGTGCAAGGCCATTGGTCCCGGTTGGTGGCATGAACCGGGACCAATTCCACCCTTTGGTCCCTATTGGTGCCACGAACCAGTACTAATGAGGCTGTGGCCCCACGAGCACCTTTAGTACCTATTCGTGGCACGAACCGGTACTAGAGTTTCTTACTAGCTAAGCAGTTTTTTAGTCCCACCTCGCTAGCTGAGAGGCACTAGGAGCGGTTTATAAGCCCTGAGTGCAGAGACGATGAAGAAGAGGCGCAATGCTCACGTTGCTTAGCTTCAAGCCTTGAGGAATAAGGTAGACTGCATGGAGCTATGTGCAGTGCAGTCTACACTATTCCGAAAGGCTTGAAGCAAATCAACGCGCATTGCGCCTCTTTTTTATTTTTAATCATTAAAAGCAAAAAGAATTTTCATAAAGAAATTTTTTTGATAGAAACTTTAATAGCAGAAAGAATTATCATAAAGTAAAATAAATAAGTAATTAGAAACAAAATAAAATAAAATAAATAAGTTTTTTGTTGTAAGTAGAAACAAAAAAAATATAGCAAAAAAGAAAACAAAAAACTAAATACAGCAAAAAGAATTTTCATAAAGAACTAATGGCACTAATAGAAAGTTTATATGTTTTCTAAACCTAATGGCACTAACAGACAATTTATAATTTTGCTGACCTAAAAGCAAAAAGAATTAAAAAATAAAGCAAAAAAACAAAAGAAAACAAATAATGCAAAATACAGAACCAAAAAACTAGATTTTTTAAAAAAAAACTGCCACCTATTGGGCACCACGGCCTGAATACGACTAGAAACCCAACCTGGGCCAGGATTCAGGCCCGCAGAAGGCCCAATAGGCCAACAGACAGCACAGTGTGACATTAGACCCGTAAGCCTGCATTTGAGAGGAGCTCGAGAGGGCAGCCGCAGTGGGGCTTATAAACCACTCTGAGCCCCTCTCAACTGGCGAGGTGGGACTAAACTTTTGGAAGCGGGCAGCACAAGGCCTTTGGTCCCGGTTGGTGCCACCAACCGGGACCAATGCCCCCCCTTTAGTCCCGGTTGGTGCCACCAACCGGGACCAAAGGCCGCCGCTTCCCGCCCTTTGGGCTGCTGAAAAGGGGCCTTTGGTCCCGGTTGGTGGCACCAACCGGGACTAATGCCCACCTTTAGTCCCGGTTGGTGCCACCAACCGGGACTAAAGGCTTTGCTATATAGGTCCACACTTAGGAAATTTTCGAGATACCTCGCCAGTTGCCCCCGACGCCGTGAGGCTGCCCGTGCTCGCCGTCGCGGCCCGCTCCTCGTCGCCGTCGCCCCGCGCCCTTGCCTCGACGGGTCCCCGCCCGGTGCTCGTCGTCGTCGCCCTGCCCCCACGCGCCGCCCCGCCTCGTGCTCCCCTGCTCGCGCGCGCCACCTCGGCGCCCCAAGCCCCCCTGCCCGGCCCGCGCGTGCACGCCGGCACCCTCGCCGCCCCCGCCCCGTCCCGCCCCCGCGCGCCGGCGCCCTCGCCGCCCCCGCCGTCACCATCGTCCTAGCTGCCCCCGCTGTGAGAGCCGCCGCCCCGGCTCTGTTTTTTTATTTTTATTAGTTTAATTTTTTTGTTCATATGTGATGTATATTGTATGTGGCTATAATGTATATGTGAAAAAAAAATTGTATGTATGTAGATGTTCAAAATGTATGAATATATATGTCAAAAATGTTTTTTTGTTCATAGAAAGTTCTTTGTTCATATATAGAAAGTTTTTATATATGACAATGGATATATATTCGATATATATGAGAAATGATGATCCACATGGAAAAGTTTTATATATGCAAAAGTTTAAATTTTAGAAAAGTTTTATATATCTAGCTAGGAAGGGGAGAAGAAGAAAAAGAAGGATAGGAAAGAAGAAAATAAGAAGAGGAAAGAAAGAAGAAGAGGAGAGGAAGAAGAGGAGAAATAAATAAGAAGAGGAAAAAAGAAGAAAAAGAAGAGGAGAAGAAGAAAGGAATAGAGGAGAAGAAGAAAAATAGAAAATATTCTATTTTTTCTTCTTCTCCTCTTTTTTTTTCTTCTTTTTTTTCTTCTTTTTTTCTTCAATCCTCTCCTATATACCTTTCTTCTTCTCTCCTCTTTTTATTTCTTCTTCGTTTTCTTATGTTTTATCGGGTCTGTCGTCGTCGATATATACCCCCTCCTGATAACTTCAACACGTGGGGGGGGGTCAATATACCCCCTCCCCGATAACATTATTTTCCCGTGTATGTATGTTGTCGTTGTCGATATTACCCCCTCTCGATAACTTCAACACGAGGGGGATATAACTTCAACACGAGGGGGGGTCGATATACCCCCTCCTCGATAACATTATTTTCCCATGTATGTATGTCGTCATTGTCGATATAAAACCCCCTCCCGATAACTTCAACACGTGGGGGGGGGTCGATATATACCCCCTCCCCGATAACATTATTTTCCCGTGTATGTATGTCGTCGTTGTCGATATATATAACTCCCTCCCAGATAACTTCGACATGATGGACGGTCGATATGTATACCCCCTCTCGACCGTGATAACTTATACCACGGGAGCACCCCCGGCCCTCTCGCTCGACCAAAACTCTCGAGGACACCCAAACCCTAGAAAAAAACGATGTCGGTCTCCTACTCCCTCCCGCCGCGCCCCTACCCTTGAAGCGTTGCCTAGGCCACCCCAAACCCGGAATAAGCTAGGTCTACGTTTGCACTAATATATCCACCTGCTGTCATGTTTGTGTAGTAATTGCCATGTTGTAATATTTGCAGAAACAATGGAGCACGGACGAGATGAGCAAGCAGAAGATGTGTTGGGGGACATAATCTTAGCCGGAGGTGATATCTTGTCGTATCTTAACGACAATGATGGTCTGGAAGAACAGGGTGAAGATGCAGGCTGCGGTGATCGAAGAGTGGAGGAGGAAAGACATGATTATGATGGCTCCGGTGACCCAATGCTGGTGCAAGAAGGAGCCCGTGGTGACGGCTCCGGTGACCGAACAGAGTCCGGCCAGGTAAATATTACAACAATGACGGCCAACCGATTGAACCCATCCGGACAAAGGAAGCATTTGCTGCTCAATGCGGGGTTCTTGTTAGGGACAAGATCCCGATCAGCATCCACCAATGGTATAAGCCTAAGAAGGAAGACCCTGAGGTGTCTTATGTCGATGATATGCAGAAAGATGATCTTTGGACTGAGCTGAAGGAAAATTTCACCCTACCGCCAGAGGAGGATCCGGAGAAGCCAGTTATAAAGCAATTAATCAAGTCTCATGCTCTTAAGAAGATGGCAGACCTATTCAGGAGGTGGAAGAATGAGCTGAAAACATTTGTCGACAAAGAAGAGACACCAGAATTCATCGGCCGGTATGAGAAGATCAGAGATCACTGGCCCGCATTTGTGGCCCACAAGACATCGGAAAAGAGTAAGAAGATGTCAGCGACAAACAAGAAGAATGCTGCGAAGAAGAAGCTTCACCATCGCACGGGGTCAGGTGGCTACCTCAAAGCCCGGCCTAAGTGGTCCAAGTCTGAGAGGGATCTGCTTGATAAAGGGATCGAACCAGAGACAATGAACTGGCCAGACCGTTGCCGGACTTGGTTCTTCGGGGCTGGCGGAACCTTGGACCCTGTATCAGGGAGGTGTCGTTGGACGGACGAGCAACTTGCAATACCCGTCAAGAAGCTTAAGCACTATATCGATGCAGCGCAGCAAGGGACGTTCGTTCCAGACAGAGAGAACGACGAGCTCACAATGGCCCTCGGGAATCCTGAGCACCCTGGACGGACATGAGGCACGCCAGGCTCCGTTCCGTGGAAGGCTGGTTTTCCGGACGCGGGCGGTTACAAAACCCTGGAGAGGAGGAAAAAAGTGGAGCAGATCCAAATTCAGCGTCTGCACTAAAGGGTTCAAGTGCTAGAGGAACGAGACGGCAATAGAGATGCCGAAACTACCCCCGAAGCTACACCGCCATCTCAGCGTAGAAGCAGCGTGGCTTCCACCGAGCTGCCTCAGCTGGAGCATGCGGCTACTCCTAGCTACCCCGTGGATGCTATCACGGAGTCTCAACATTGCCACCTTATGGCGGAATGGCAGAACTTGAAAGTCAAGGCGGCTGTTGGCTCTGTTTTACCTACTGAACCCGGCGCAAACTACCACTGCCGGCCGATTCCAGAAGGATATGCTAGGGTGATGGTGGATGAAATAACGGAGGGATTTGAGGACCTCCAGCTTGACCACCCTACCGGTGAAGGGGAGACTCGGCTGGGTTTAGCTCTGAAGACTCCATGCCTATGGCGGAAGGAGCTCATCAAGCTTCCGAACTGGACGGCTCCGGCGAGTAAGGGCACTCCGCCTCCTCCTCCGCCTCCTCCTCTGGCGAGCGATCAGGGCACTCAGCCTCCTTCTCCGGCGCGTGGCGGCACTCCGCCTCCTTCTCCGCCAGCGCCGGCACGCCAGAGCAGCCAGCCTCCTCCTTCTCCGCCTCGTCAGCAAGGGCGGAAGAGACCCGCCACCGCTGCGGCTGCTCCGGCGCGTCGTAGTCCTTCTCCTCCGCCTCGTAAGCAAGGAATGAAGACAGCCGCAGCCACTCCGTCTGCTCTGCCGGTGTCTAGCAGTACAGCTGCCTGAGGCGGGAGGCAATACAGATTCGGTCCTTCTCTGAAGACTCCAGAGAAGTTACCATATGAGAGGACCGAGGAGGAGAACGCGAAGATCATGCGAGCCGAAGTGAAGAACTTCTTTGAAGGGGTCAAAGCAAAGAAACATCCACCTCCGGAGGAGAAGGTAGATCCGGTGAAAGCAAAGCGCACTCTGGCTGCCCTGACAAAACCACCAAAGTCTCCGCCGAGAGGCAACTATGAGCGCGTTCTTGGAAAGGCATATGCCGAAGCAGAGCGGTCGGGAAGTACTGTCAGTGATAAAAGGATGAAAGAACGGCGAGCTGGGAAAAAAATTGCCCAGCTCGGCGAACAAGCGAACCAATCGTGCCCCCCGCTCAAGGTGTCAAAAGACATCGTCGCTAATGATCAGGGTATGGTGCCCGGTTATAGCAATCTTGGAGATTACCTGCCCGACGATGTACATTATGAAATCATGGAGGTGGACGAACACAAATACCATTATGGGAAGCCTCTCGTCAAAGATGTCAGATCTCTAAGCACGATGGTGCGAAGACTACATGATTGGTACATGAAAACCTGTAGAGAGTCTGATGGGATGAGTACTTTGACGCTGAGAGTTAAACCGGAGCATGACCTCGTTGGAATTGAATTGCTGAATGTTCCATTTGAGGATTTCTTCCAGTTTTACAATCAAAAGTCCCTCGATAAAACAACGATCACTTGCTACTGTCTGTAAGTAGTACTACTTCTGTCATTAAGTCTCTCTATATAGGTCAGCTCTTTCATTGCATGTATTTATACTTATCCTCACTATATTATGCAGATTGAAGATCGCCGAATTGAAGAAAAGACAAATCGGTGATATTGGGTTCATTAACACAAATCTCATAGATGCATATACGGTTGAAAAACATCCCAAAGAAGCCGAGGCCAACTTGCTACAATCATTGGTATTAAATCAAAACAAAGATATAATACTCTTTCCTTACAACTTCAAGTGAGTGTTACTGTCTTCTGCATATTCGGTTTCCCTTATTAGTCCAGGTTATGGTAATGTAATTGATGACTTATGTATGCATGCGCAGCTTCCACTATATTCTCCTAGAGATTAAGCTTGAGCCGGGAGTAGTAACCGTCTTAGACTCGAGACGAAAAGATCCCCAGGACTATGCGAACATGACTCAAATGCTCCAGAAGTAAGTTAAATCGATCATTATCCACCATATCAGCAACTTTGTTCATTTCCTGATATCAAGTAATTGTTTTCTTTGTCTGGCAGGGTTTGGAGAAAATTCACCTCAAAAGCCCCGAGACTGCCGAACCAGCCGCAATTTAGACACCCGAAAGTAAGTACTATAGTAGCATGTTCCGCGCATCTCCTAGTGATTCAAGCGCTAGTTTCATCAATACCATTTAGCATGGTTGCTTATCAGTTTGATTGACCTCTATTTCTTGTAAAGTGGTTGTGGCAGCAACCCGAGAATAATTACTGTGGATACTACGTTTGCGAGTCCATCCGCTACCATACCTGTGAGCGGGGCTACACTGAAGAACAATATGAAGTGCGTAAGCAATAATATTCACAATTTTATTTTATTACCATCATTTGTGTTGAGTTTCATTTATTCATATATATATATGTATTGACTCCCTTCTTCAAATTAGATTTTTCGGAAGCGGGATCAACTCCTAGCAGAAGATCGTATGCGAGGAATTCAAGAGGAATTGGCGGCATTCTTCCTTGACCACGTGATCGCTGAAAACGGAGAATACTAGGTGGACCCTTTGTTCCTACAATATAATTAGGAGATTGTATTGTAAGAGATAATTATTGTATATATGTAGTCGGTAGTGTCGGATAGATATACGAGAACTTGTTGTTCGACCAATATCTCGGAGAAGGAGAGGTGGTCGATATCACTTCTCTCTGTATGCATATGTTCATGACGATCTTCTGTTTCCTTCATTTGATTACTAGCTAGCGTGTCTACTCCTCTCCATACGTATATAGTACGTAGCGTCGACCAAGCACGGAGATAAGAGAGGACACTTCTCTATTAATTAGCTAGCTAACACAATATATAAAACACCTAAATTAACCCCCAAAACCCCTAAACCACCCCCTTTCAAAAAAAGCAAAAACCTCAGCTCCTGCCAGGTGCTGATGCGTGGATGCCTATTGGTCCCGTTGGTGGCACCAACCGGGACCAAAGGCCCTCCTGCCTGGGCTCCCCGCACCGGCCACGTGGACGGCCTTTAGTCCCGGTTCGTGTAAGAACCAGGACTAAAGGGCTAGGGCATTAGTAACGACCCTTTAGTCCCGGTTCCAGAACCGGGACTAAAGGCCCTTATGAACCGGGGTAAAAGCCCCTTTTCCTACTAGTGGCCGCCTTGACTTTGAAGTTCTGCCATTGCGTCATAAGGTGGCAATGTTGAGACTCCGTGATAGCATCCACGGGGTAGCTAGCAGGAGCCGTCAAGACATGCTCCCGCTGAAGCAGCTCGATGGAAGCCACGCCGCTTCTCCGCTGAGATGGCGAGGTAGCTTCGGGGGTAGTTTCGGCATGTCGATTGGCGTCTCGTTCCTCTAGCGCTTGAACCCTTTCGTGCAGCTTCTGAATTTGGGTCTGCTCCACTTTTTTCCTCCTCTCCTGGCTTTTGTAACCGCCTGCGTCCGGAAAACCAGCCTTCCACGGAACGGAGCTTGGCGTGCCTCGTGTCCGTCAAGGGTGCTCAAGATTCCCGAGGGCTATTGTGAGCTTGTCGTTCGCTCTGTCTGGAATGAACGTCCCTTGCTGCGCTGCATCGATATAGTGCTGAAGCCTGTTGACTGGTATTCTCAAAAGCTCGTTCGTCCAAACGCACCACCCTGATACAGGGTCCAATTTTCCGCCAGCCCTAAGGAACCAAGTCCGGTAACGGTCTGGCCAGTTCATTGTCTCTGGTTCGATCCCTTTATCAAGCAGATCATTCTCAGCCTTGGCCCACTTAGGCCGGGCTTTGAGGTAGCCACCTGACCCTGTGCGATGGTGAAGCTTCTTCTTCGCAGCATTCTTCTTGTTTGTCGCTGACATCTTCTTACTCTTTTCCGATGTCTTGTGGGCCACAAATGCGGGCCAGTGATCTCTGATCTTCTCATATGGGCCGATGAATTCTGGTGTCTCTTCTTTGTCGACAAACGTTTTCAGCTCATTCTTCCACCTCCTGAATAGGTCTGCCATCTTCTTAAGAGCATGAGACTTTATTAATTGCTCTTTAACTGGCTTCTCCGGATCCTCCTCTGGCGGTAGGGTGAAATTTGCCTTCAGCTCAGTCCAAAGATCATCTTTCTGCATATCATTGACATAAGACACCTCAGGGTCTTCCTTCTTAGGCTTATACCATTGGTGGATGCTGATCGGGATCTTGTCCCTAACAAGAACCCCGCATTGAGCAGCAAATGCTTCCTTTGTCCGGATGGGTTCAATCGGTTGGCCGTCGCGCGCGATTGCTGTGATCTCAAACCTTTCATCCGAGCGCAACTTTCTCTTCGGGCCTCGTCTCTTTACCGAAGTTGTGCTCGATCCGGAGGGCTAGAAAAAAGAAGAAAGACGAGAGTTAATTAATATGTGTACATACCAAAACAATGAATGCATCAATGAGCTAGTCAGCACAGGCTTAACTAATATATTTACCTGGCCGGACTCTGTTCGGTCACCGGAGCCGTCACCACGGGCTCCTTCTTGCACCAGCATTGGGTCACCGGAGCCATCATAATCATGTCTTTCCTCCTCCACTCTTCGATCACCATAGCCTGCTTCTTCACCCTGTTCTTCCAGACCATCATTCTCGTTAAGATACGACAAGATATCACCCCCGGCTAAGATTATGTCCCCCAACACCTCTTCTGCTTCCTCGTCTCGTTCGTGCTCCATTGTTTCTGCAAATATTACAACATGGCAATTATTACACAAACATGACAGCATGTGGATATATTAGTGCAAACGTAGACCTAACTTATTCTGGGTTTGGGGTGGCCTCGGCAACGCTTCAAGGGTAGGGGCGCGGCGGGAGGGGGTAGGAGACCGACATCGTTTTTTTCTAGGGTTTGGGTGTCCTCGAGAGTTTTGGTCGAGCGAGAGGGCCGGGGGGGTGCTCCCGTGGTATAAGTTATCACGGTCGAAGTTATCTGGGAGGGGGTTATATCGACAACGACGACATACATACATGGGAAAATAATGTTATCGGGGAGGGGGTAGGTCGAACCCCTCCCCCCCTCGTGTTGAAGTTATCGGGACACGGGGTATATCGACAACGACATATCCGATAAAAAATAAGAAGACGAAGAAGAAATAAAAAGAGGAGAAGAAGATATTAATAGAGGAGAAGATTGAAGAAAAAAGAAGAAATAAAACGAGGAGAAGAAGAAAGGAATAGAGCAGAAGATCGAAGAAAAAAAGAAGAAAAAAAAGAGGAGAAGAAGAAAGGAATAGAGGAGAAGAAGAAAAAATAGAAGGAGAAGAAGAAAGGAATAGAGGAGAAGAAGAAAAAATAGAATATCTATTTTTTCTTCTTCTCCTCTATTCCTTTCTTCTTCTCCTCTTCTTTTTCTTCTTTTTTCCTCTTCTTTTTCTTCTTTTTCCACTTCTTTTTTATTTCTCCTCTTCTTCCTCTCCTCTTCTTCTCCTTTCTTCCTCTTCTTATTTTCGTTTTTCCTCTCCTTCTTTTTCTTCGTCTTCCTTTCCTAGCTAGATATATAAAACTTTTCTAAAAATGTAACTTTTGCATATATAAAACTTTTCCATGGATCATCATTTCTCATATATATCCATCTATAGCCACATACATATATAAATGGAAAAAAATGCTATGAACAAAAATACATATATACTTGGTAAATATTCTATGAACATCGTTTCGCATATATATCAATGCATACATCCATGGATCATCATTGCTCATATATCCATAGTCATATATGAAAACTTTCTGTATATGAACAAAAAACTTTCTATGAACAAAAAACATTTTTGACATATTTAGCACATTCTAATTTTTCCTAACTCTTTTACAACCACAAAAATTAACATCATTAACTCTTTTACAACCACAAAAATCTAACCATCATTTTTGACATTTTTGACATATTTAGCACATTCTAAATTTTCCTAACTTTGATGTATTTTTTACAAACTTTTCTAAAAATCTAACTTTTGCATATATGTATTTTTAAAACATCATTACAATTGAAAAAATACATACATGCATACAAAAAACATGTAAGAAATACATACATACATATATGAACATACATAAAAAATACATATATCTAAAAAATACATCGGGGCAGGAGTGGTGCGCGGCGACGACGGGAGCGGGCGACGGCGACGAGCGAGGGCGCTGGGCAGGGGCGGCGCGCGGCGACGACGTCGGGCGAGGGCGCGGCGACGGCGAGGGCGCGGGCGACGGCGACGACGGGCGCAGGCGACGGCGACGGCGGGGCCGGCGGGCGGCGTCGGGGCAGCCTGCCGGCGTCGATGTCGTCGAGGGGTCGTCAGGGGCAACTGCGAGATGAAGATGAAAATTTTCACAAGTGTTGGTTATATACCCAGAGCTTTGGTCCCGGTTCGTGGCACCAACCGGGACCAATGCCCCCCTTTAGTCCCGGTTGGTGCCACCAACCGGGACCAAAGGTCTCTTTTCAGCAGCCCAAAGGGCGGGAAGGGGCGGCCTTTGGTCCCGGTTGGTGGCACCAACCAGGACTAAAGGGGGGCATTGGTACCGGTTAGTGCCACCAACCGGTACCAATGCACCCCTTTAGTCCCGGGGCACTAACCGGTACCAATGCACCCCTTTAGTCCCGGTTGGTGCAACCAACCGGGACCAATGTCCTGCGCCTGCCAAAGCCGCGGTGCGGTGGGATGTTTAGTCCCACCTCGCTAGCCGAAGAGCGGCAGAACCTGTTTATAAGCCCTGCCCCGCCATCTCCATTGAACTCCTCTGAACTGTAGGCCTCTGGGCCTAATCTTGCACTGCTATGCCTGTGGGCCTGCTGGGCCTTCTGCGGGCCTGAATCCTGGCCCATGGATGGGTTTCTAGTCGTATTCAGGCCGTCGTGGCCCAGTAGGTGGCATTTTTTTTATTTTTTCCCAGTTTTTTGTTTTCTTTTTTGCTTTATTTATTTTAATTTGTTTCTACTTACAACAAAATACTTATTTATTTTATTTTATTTTGTTTCTAATTACTTATTTATTTTACTTTATGATAATTCTTTTTGCTATTAAAGTTTCTATCAAAAAAGTTCTTTATGAAAATTCTTTTTGCTTTTAATGATTTTGAACAGAAAATACTTCGATAATTTTAGTTGCATCAATTTTATATGATTTTAGTTTCAATAATACTAGAGGTTTCTTATAATGTTTTGAACAGAAAATACTTTGATAATTTTAGTTTCATAAATTTTATAAAAGTTTATTTTATTTTGTTTCTACTTATATAATTTAATAAAGTTTATATTATTTTGTTTCTAATTACTTGTTTATTTTATTTGTTATTTTTCATGCACCATTTTCCATGCATTTACTAATTATTTTGAGCTATAAGACCCTAAAATTGAAAAGCATTTCAAATGAACTCTGAAAAGGTTGAAAGTTGGCATGGTATCATCATTTCATCCACATAGCATGTGCAAGAAAGTTGAGAGGGTTACGGCAAAAACTAGATGCACTTCGTGTATAAAACGGACAATGGTATCATACTTGTCTGTTACAAAGTTGGCATGGTATCATCATTATAGTTGAGGGAGAAAGTCTTCACTTTTTCTTCGCTTGTGTCATTTGCTTATTGCGCCGTAACCATGGATAATCTTCATCGTTTATCAGGATGCTTGGGTCAGCCTTGACTTTGAAGGGAGGAATTTCATGAAACTTTTCATAATCTTCAGACATGTCTGTCTTGCCCTCCACTCCCACAATGTCCCTTTTTCCTAAAAGAACTATGTGGCGCTTTGGCTCATCGTATGATGTATTCGCTTCCTTATCTTTTCTTTTTCTCGGTCTGGTAGACATGTCCTTCACATAGATAACCTGTGCCACATCATTGGCTAGGACGAACGGTTCGTCAGTGTACCCAAGATTGTTCAGATCCACTGTTGTCATTCCGTACTGTGGGTCTACCTGTACCCCGCCTCCTGACAGATTGACCCATTTGCACTTAAACAAAGGGACCTTAAAATCATGTCCGTAGTCAAGTTCGCATATGTCCATTATGTAACCATAATATGTGTCCTTTCCCCTCTCGGTTGCTCCATCAAAGGGGACACCGCTGTTTTGGTTGGTGCTCTTTTGATCTTGGGCGATCGTGTAAAATGTATTCCCATTTATCTCGTATCCTTTGTAAGTCAATACAGTCGAAGATGGTCCCCTGGACAACGAGTACAACTCATCACAAACAGTGGTGTCACCTCTGAGACGTGTTTCCAACCAACTGCTGAAAGTCCTGATGTGTTCACATGTAATCCAGTCGTCACACTGCTCCGGGTGTTCGGAGCGCAGACTGTTCTTGTGTTCATCGACATACGGGGTCACCAAGGTAGAGTTCTGTAGAACTGTGTAGTGTGCTTCAGACCAAGAATATCCGTCCCTGCATATTATTGAGTTCCCCCCTCCAAGCGTGCCTTTTCCTGTCAGTCTCCCCTCATACCGCGATTTAGGGAGACCTATCTTCTTAAGGCCAGGAATGAAGTCAACACAAAACCCAATGACATCCTCTGTTTGATGGCCCATGGAGATGCTTCCTTCTGGCCTAGCACGGTTACGGACATATTTCTTTAGGACTCCCATGAACCTCTCAAAGGGGAACATATTGTGTAGAAATACGGGCCCCAGAATGACAATCTTGTCGACTAGATGAACTAGGATGTGCGTCATGATATTGAAGAAGGATGGTGGGAACACCAGCTCGAAACTGACAAGACATTGCGCCACATCACTCCTTAGCCTTGGTATGATTTCTGGATCGAGCACCTTCTGAGAGATTGCATTGAGGAATGCACATAGCTTCACAATGGCTAATCGGATGTTTTCCGGTAGAAGCCCCCTCAATGCAACCGAAAGCAGTTGCGTCATAATCACGTGGCAGTCATGAGACTTTAGGTTCTAGAACTTTTTCTCTGGCACATTTATTATTCCCTTTATATTCGACGAGAAGCCAGTCGGGACCTTCATACTGAGCAGGCATTCAAAGAAGATTTCTTTCTCTTTTTTCGTAAGAGCGTAGCTGGCAGGACCTTCATACTGCTTCGGAGGCATGCCGTCTTTTTGTGCAAACGTTGCAGGTCCTCCCATGCCTTAGGTGTATCTTTTGTCTTCCCATACACGCCCAAGAAGCCTAGCAGGTTCACGCAATGGTTCTTCGTCACGTGCATCACGTTGATTGAAGAGCGGACCTCTAGGTCTTTCCAGTAGGGTAGGTCCCAAAATATAGATTTCTTCTTCCACATGGGTGCGTGTCCCTCAGCGTCATTCGGAATAGCTAGTCCGCGGGACCCTTTCCAAAGATTACGTGTAAATCATTGACCATAGCAAGTACGTGATCACCGGTACGCATGGCGGGCTTCTTCCGGTGATCTGCCTCGCCTTTGAAATGCTTGCCTTTCTTTCGACATTGATGGTTGGTCGGAAGAAATCGACGATGGCCCAGGTACACATTCTTCCTGCATTTTTCCAGGTATATACTTTCAGTGTCATCTAAACAGTGCATGCATGCGTGGTATCCCTTGTTTGTCTGTCCTGAAAGGTTACTGAGAGCGGGCCAATCGTTGATGGTTACAAACAGCAACGCGTGCCGGTTAAATTCATCCTGTTTGTGCTCATCCCACGTACGTACACCATTTCCATTCCACAGCTGTAAAAGTTCTTCAACTAATGGCCTTAGGTACACATCAATGTCGTTGCCGGGTTGCTTAGGGCCTTGGATGAGAACTGGCATCATAATGAACTTCCGTTTCACGCACATCCAAGGAGGAAGGTTATACATACATAGAGTCACGGGCCATGTGCTGTGATTGCTGCTCTGCTCCCCGAAAGGATTAATGCCATCCGCGCTTAAACCAAACCATACGTTCCTTGGGTCAGCTGCAAACTCAGCCCAGTACTTTCTCTCGATTTTTCTCCACTGCGACCCGTCAGCGGGTGCTCTCAACTTGCCGTCTTTCTTACGGTCCTCACTGTGCTATCGCATCAACTTGGCATGCTCTTCGTTTCTGAACAGACGTTTCAACCATGGTATTATAGGAGCATACCACATCACCTTCGCAGGAACCCTCTTCCTGGGGGGCTCGCCGTCAACATCACCGGGGTCATCTCGTCTGATCTTATACCGCAATGCACCGCATATCGGGCATGCGTTCAGATCCTTGTACGCACCGCGGTAGAGGATGAAGTCATTAGGGCATGCATGTATCTTCTGCACGTCCAATCCTACAGGGCATACGACCTTCTTTGCTGCATATGTAATGTCGGGCAATTCGTTATCCTTTGGAAGGTTCTTCTTTAATATTTTCAATAGCTTCTCAAATCCTTTGTCACGCACAGCATTCTCTGCCTTCCATTCCAGTACGGTACCGAGCTTTGTGTTGCCATCTTCGCAATTGGGGTACAACCCTTTTTGTGATCCTCTAACATGCGATCGAACTTCAGCTTCTCCTTTTGACTTTCGCATTGCATCCTTGCATCGACAATGACCCGGCGGAGATCATCATCATCGGGCACTGGTTCCTCTTGATCTTCAGCAGCTTCCCCCGTTGCAGCATCATTGGGCACATCATCTGGTTCTCTTGATCTTCAGCAGCTTCCCCCGTTGCAGCATCACCGTATTCAGGGGGCACATAGTTGTCATCGTCCTCTTCTTCTTCGCCGTCTTCCATCATAACCCCTATTTCTCCGTGCCTCGTCCAAACATTATAGTGTGGCATGAAACCCTTGTAAAGCAGGTGGTTGTGAAGGATTTTTCGGTCAGAGTAAGACTTCGTATTCCCACATGTAGGGCATGGACAACACATAAAACCATTCTACTTGTTTGCCTCAGCCACTTCGAGAAAATCATGCACGCCCTTAATGTACTCGGAGGTGTGTCTGTCACCGTACATCCATTGCCGGTTCATCTGCGTGCATTATATATAATTAAGTGTGTCAAAAACCATTACAGAACATCATGAATAGATAATTAAGTGACCAAATTAATAGAAGTTCATCATCACATTAAAACCAAAGTACATACATAGTTCTCATCTAACAACATATAGCTCTCCAGAGCATCTAATTAATTAAACCATACATTGAAACTATGTAAAACATTTCAATGCGAAAACAAATGCGATCATAATCGCAACCAAGGTAACAATTGATCCAACGGCATAATGATACCAAGCCTCGGTATGAATGGCATATTTTCTAATCTTTCTAATCTTCAAGCGCATTGCATCCATCTTGATCTTGTGATCATCGACGACATCCGCAACATGCAACTCCAATATCATCTTCTCCTCCTCAATTTTTTTATTTTTTCCTTCAAGTAATTGTTTTCTTCTTCAACTAAATTTAACCTCTCGACAATACGGTCGGTTGGAATTTCTGGTTCAATAACCTCCTAGATAAATAAAATCTATGACACGTTGGTCGGCATAATTGTCTTAAAAAACAAATGAACCAAATAGTTATAAAAAGATAATATATACAACATCCAAATCATAGACAGGACGAGGGCTGATGGGGGCGGATACCAAAACCATCGCACTATATAATAAGAAGGAATAATAAAAGTAACAAAATTAGACAAGTATCTATCTGAAGTAAGAATTTTTTTTCTCTTTCAGAAAGAAGATAAGAACAAGAGGCTCACCACGGTGGTGCTGGCGACGAGATGGGCGCGGGCGATCGACGGCGGTGAAGACGGGGACGGGACGTGACGGACCGCTAAACCTAGACAAATCTCGGGGAAAATGGAGCTCAGAGGTCGAGTTTCGAGAGGAGAAAGATTAACTAGTGTGGCTCAGACATTTCATCGAACACCTCATGTGCATAGGAGGTAAGCTAGAGCACCCAAATGCCCTCCCCTCGACGGCCAGAAAAAATAGAGCACTGTGGAGTGCTCTGCTGCGGTGATGGGGTATATATAGGCAGCTCATTTTTCCCGGTTCGTGGCTAGAACCGGTACTAAATCCGGGCCTTCTGTCCCGGTTCATGCCAAGAACCAGGACCAATGATTGTGGGCCAAGAGCGAGGCCCATTAGTCCCGGTTCGTGCCTCGAACCGGGACAAATGGTTCCATACGAACCGGGACCAATGCCCACGAGGCCCCGGCCGGCCCCCTGGGCTTGCCATGCTCGAACGAAAGCCCTGTTTTCTAATAGTGAAAATATGTCTATATACATCCGTATGTGCCAATCCATTTGAAATCTCTAAAAAGACAAATATTTGAGTAGTCACTCGTTGAAATCTCTAGAAAGACAAATACTCCGGAGTATATTTAAGAACCGAGGGGGTAATGCACAACCGCATGGGAGACTCAGCCCGGTCGTTGTGCCGCATGAATAGTGACTAATGAGCAGTCAAATCATAAGCCCGACCTTTCCCACTTTAAGTTGCTCTGAAGAAGCAACCATCAGTACGCTCTTCTTTGAATCCGCTCATACTACTCCATCCATCACTATTTATACAGCGCGCTTCAGAAAAAAGAAAAAAAATCTGTGGGACCAAGGCGACTAGCGATCGGCCTGAAAATAGCATTGGTAGTTATAGCACGTCATCTATTACTAGAGGGAATAATGCGTACACTCATGCATGCAGTGCTTCCACCCCGGGTACACACATGCATGCACTTACTCCACTCCGTAGTAGTACAGTACATGGAGAGAAAATTGTGGACTTGATTGCGGTTACCACGCCCTAATTAATTGAGCATTAAACCAAACGCGTCTATAGTCTCTCTGGTGGTGGAAATGCATTGAGAGAAATGCATCATAATGAAGCGCGCCCTGTAAACTGTGACGGATGGAGGAGTAGTATGAAGGTGCAAAACCAAGTACACGTATGGCCAGTCGGTCAACGCACCTCCTCTTGGCATATCACTGACATGTGGAACGGGAGTGTGAGCAAACCGATCTCAATTGACGGCAAAGAGCCAACCCGCCGTTCCTTGAGAGAGACGAGGAGCGAGAACACACAGACGGGTTCGCACGGAGGCCAAGATATATTCGAGCATGGTTGGTTGATCAATATCATTCATTACATGTTGGGCTGCCGTTTTCCGCCCTTCTCCGGAATAAACGTGTACTTTATCAGAGATAAAAAAATAAGAGTACAGACGCTCCACCATGCGGTTCTAGTAGTAGTACTACTCGTACTACTGCGCTTGGCTCTTCGCCTCTTCGTGAAGTCGAACAATGATGGTACTCCGCATGTTGGGTACTACAGTGTATGCCTCTGACAATCTGACACCGAATGGACTGATGCATGTCCACCGAGGGTAGGTTGCATTAGTCAAAAGGCGTAAGCGAGCTTCACCTTGTCCTCCAAGCTTCTCCTCGTTCTGCGAGTTGACGGGACACACCAAAAAGTAGTGCTAGTCCATACTCCCTCCTTTCCGGTTAATATGGCTTAATCTTTTTTGCGGGTAAATGAGAGAGCTTTATTCATATATAAGCATTCTTAGGACGATCAGCCAAGACACTGGTCACTAGGAAGCGAGGTACCCCGCAAAAAAAGAAGTAGTAAGCGAGGTGTTTCATCAAGCCAGCTCTCGGCCACATTCAAAGTGCAGCAAGCACGGTTCGCATGAAGATGCGCCGTACGGTTCGCACGAAGATGCGCCGCAAGGCTTGCTGACCTGTTTACTTTGCACTTGGCTGTTCGCCTATTCGGGAAGTCGAACAATAATAGCACTAGTAGTATAGTGTATGCTTCTGGCAATCTGACACCGAATTAACTGTTGCACGTCCACCGCCTGAGCGAGGGAGAGCTTGCATTAGTCAAAAGTTTCTCCTTGTCCTGCGAGCCACCGCGCGCAAGCTTCTCCCGTCCTGCAACCTTCTCCTCGTTCGGCAAGTTGACGGGACACAGCAAAGTAATGCTAGTCCATACTGCCTCCTCTCCGGTTAATATTGTCTTAATTTCAAACAAGATAAATACACTGTCTGTCACTGTATATTTGTAAAAATACGGTCAGTGGACTTCATAATACGCTCATTGCACTCAATATATATATTTTCCGGTGTTTATACGGTCACTAGCTCACCCTGACTGAGTATGTGTGTGCATGCACGTGTAGGTTGAGCACTTGAGCTTGACCGTGTGTGTTCCGTCGTGTGCTCGGACATGCATGCATTAGGGCGTCGCGCGCGTTTTTGCGTCCATGTGTACGTGTGACTGTTGCATACACGTAGGGGGAGTACGTGCAGGGGCCACTAAGGAGCAGTCAAATAACACAGTAAGTTAGTCGGAAGAAGCAACATCATTTCACTCTTGAATGACACGTACGCAATATAAAATGGTTGATATGGAGAGAAAAAGAAAACCACTATATATACACTAGCAGGAGCCTAAGCTACAAGCCTGCTTGCTTAGGTTGCTCTCTTCACAAGGATAGAACGATGGGCCTGATCCCGCAGCTGGGGGAAGGGAACAATTTTCTGCGTAGACGCGGTCGACATCGGCGAGGGAGAAAACCCACAGTTGGTGCGTCCCAATCGGGGGTCACCGCGGTATGGGCCGATGCCGCATCCCAACCGCCCTTCTAGCTACAGCCCGACGTCCCAGGTAGTCCATCTTCCTTTTGGAGCCGGCTTGCTCCACTGCCGTAGCTCCATCTCCATGTCGATCTTTCTCTACTTCTACTGGCTTCTACTTGGGATGAGTTTATGTCTCATGAACTAGTGCCAGTACTATTATTCTAATCGCACTTCTTCAATATCTTTGCCATCAGGGATGCTCAGGTCGATTTTAGTGGAACTGCACAAAAGCATCGTATGATCCGAGGGTGCCAGCCGTCTTTCCTTCGACAGGTTCTACCTGGCCAGGAAATTAAATCATGTTTATGGTTTAGGGTTTAAGTCGTAGTGACCCCATCAGTAGTTTTTCTTTCGTACACGCTCTCACAACTTTTTTCTTAAGTTGTGAAGTAAATATTGGCTATGATCTGTGAATCATTGAGATGCATCAGCATGCGTGTTAGTTTTCCTTTGTATTTGATGGAATGTTGTAACGGGGCAACCTTGGAATAGGAATGAAAATGGAGTGGAAAGTTTCCGTTTTTCTGGAGATAAAATGGAAACGGAGAGAAACCAACATTTTGTTTCGTTGGATCGCGCCATCGAGCAAACCAACGTTTAAATCACGTCTGTCGTGTTCATGTCTCACCCTCCTCCACGGCTCGACCCCACACGGTCGCTTGGCATGCCACTCACCGCAAACCGAGTATATGATAACTTTCCCACCTGCGTGTCGATCGATCGCGCCATGGAGTACTAGCACTACTGGAAGAGATTGACGAGTTGGGGGAGGACAGCTAGCTGTAGCACGGACTCCCAAGAACTTTTTACATGCATGTTGTAGCCGGCTATTGGGACCTTTGAACGCGGAGCAGACATGTGCACCCGGAAGCGGCGCGGGCGATGCTCTCTCGGTCGGCGCGCCTCTTCAATGCCGGTGCCAGTGAGAGGTCGCGTCCGCTCTGGCCGGGCATGAATGCGGCACTAACTGTTTCGGGCGGCAAGCACGCGCGGGTGATGAAGAGGGTTCGGGTTGGTCAGGACCGGCCGTGGCAGCGGTCCGGACGTGCGCAAACAAGAGATGTTGTACTTTAATATTGCTGCGTATATAATTAACAACGTAAATAATGTGCCAGTTGGACAAATATGATTGGAGATGGAGATGGAAATGGAATTTTACGTAAACACGGATATGCATGTCTATGTCTATGTGTGTGTGTGCGCGACGACACTCGCGACCTGGAAGCGGGGGCGTGTTTTTGATCGAGTTTTCTTTCTTGGTACGTTAGAAAAATTATCCGCCAGTTTTCGTTTCTTTTTTCTGGGAACGCGCGTATTCTATTTAAAACCACTGCTATGGAGAGATTTTTTTACTCCATTATAGCCTCTTGTTTGATAGAGTTTCTCACGTCTCGCTCTCTCACCCTCTCCATATCAAAACAAGATGACAGTGTCCACTCTATCTCTCTCCTCACCGGTGGTCACAGATCCGGCCGAATCCCGTCCGCTGCGGGAGGTGAGGAGGTGCAGCGTTGACGTTGTCGCCGTCGGCGATGGAGGAAGCCGATGCGCACCGTCCTCTCGGAGCCGGCGCTGGCGCGGACAAAGATCCTCCATGCCCTTGTTCGCTGCCGTCGTGTGGGCAGATCCCGCCCGCCCGCCTAAACGACATCTCGCCCACCTGAGGTATAACTTCTTGTGCTGGTCCAGCTCCCCAGGTCGCTGCGTGTGGGTTTTCTTCTATGCGACTACTCCCCAGCTCCCCATGCATAGTAGCTAGGGTTCGTCGCCTGGTCCAACATCACCTACTAATACTATTATAGAGGAAATTCCACTCGAAAAGTTGTCCTGATTTATGCCTCGGTGGAGGTATACATGTTGTTTCGACAAAAAGTACATGGTGGTTGTGCGGTCATTGTCCATATGGTGGTAGTACTATCACTGGTTAACTGAAGAAATGCTTTTTTTCTCGGGTATCCTGGTTTAGTTCCCATCAAGATAATTATGATGCTTCTATTTGTTGGTGTACTTTTCATTAATTCTTATTGACAATTGAGATGTCGTTGCTAACCCTTTTTTTTATATTTTTGGAAACAGCGATGCGTGTCTCCATACCCGGGCATGTCTTCCTCAATTTTAGTGGAACTGCACAAAATTGGATGGCCATTGTTGTTCCGTCTCACTGTCCTCTGCCACGTGGTTCTTCCTTCCTCGAGCTTGATTACTGAGAAGAAACAGACAACAGTGAGGATTTGTCGAACTTCATAGGTGCCTCACCCAAACTTGATGCCAAATGGATGATGCATCACCACGATGACCTATCGATGCTCATGGTTGCGCCTCATGGTTGCGCCGGCTGGTGAAGCTGATCGGTTTTCAATGAAAAACAACCTGTCTTCCATCAGTGCTCTTTGCTTGTTACGCACAAAGATGATATCCTTCGTCAGTTCACCTTGGTTGCGTTGGAGACGCAGTCGTCTTTCACGTTGGTGCAATTTTATCACATAATTGGCTATGAACCAAATGTTTCCTCGAAGAAGGATCGACGTTGGTACAAAGAGCATAAGTTTTGTATTGATTTCTAAGCCTTCTCACAACTTTGTCTCCAGCTCCCCTGTAATTTTATTTGTCCAGCTATTAACTTTGATTTAAAAAATGGTGTGGACTAAAAACCCGGATGGACGTAGTAGCCCTCCATTTCTATTTACTCCGCATATTAGATTTGACTGAAGTCAAACTTTGTAATACTCTCAAACCTTTCCGATAATTGAAATTAAAATTCTTTATTTGTACACACTCTCACACGTTTCGGATAATTTGGCGCATGTGTGGTTGTTCACTTAAGGGAGGGTAGTGTACTACACGTGAAGGACAGGAAGTGCGACCAGGACGCGTGGGCGTGGATCGTTAGTTCATCGGAAGTAGTACTAGTTTTCTTCACTATACATTAAATAAAGAGTTTCGTTTCGTACTTACACAATTTAAAACGATTGTTATGGAGAGAATAAGAAAACCACTCCACTATATATTAGTCGTATACACGAGAGTACTATATGGACATAGCTTCATTGACTTAGTGCACCTGCCTTTGGATTTATGACAGGTGGGCCCAAAATGTGGCTGGCTCACCTGTCATACAGCCAAAAGCAGGTGCAGTGAAGGCACTGGAGCTCAGTCCGTACTACAGTAGTACATATACAAGCAGGAGCCTCAGCGCTTGTTCGCTAGGGTTTGCACTCTCCACACGCTCACCGCACTACATATATGTTACACGCTGGAGGCTCAGCGTTCATTTGCTAGGGTTTGCTATATTCACAGTCTCTCACCCTCTCTTCACCAGATCTAAACAAGACTGCATTGGCCTCTTGTCTCTCTCTCCCCCCTCACAGCTGGTGAAGGAGGCGTCTGTATCCCGTCGCACCGGGAAGGGGAGGAGGTGCAGCGTTCACTCTATCGCCTTCGGCGAGGGAGGCAATCCACTGCCGGCTGCGCTGTTCTCTTTCACCCAGTGCCTGTGCGGGAGGGCCACCGACCCCTTCTTCCTCGCTGCCGTACGTAGTGTGGGCAGATCCGGCCTCCCGCCGCACGCCTTGCCACATCCCGACGACCCTAAGGTATAAGTTTCTTTGAAACCGTCGTTGCCCTAGCTGCATGTGGATCTTTTTCGATCTGTAGTCGAATCTAGGTCTTGGTTCAAAGAGGAAAGAAGCATGCGGTGGGCTGGAGCAAGAATCTAGGACGTGGTTCAATGAGGAAAGGAGGGGCGGAAAGTAGTATAGACTGGCTATCCAGCCGCTTTGTAGGTCGAAAAGGGAAAAAGGGGGTAACCCAGTACACACATCTGTAAGGAACCGATCTCTTTGTTGAAAAGGGAAAGAAACTGGGGGGGTCGGGTAGTTTGTGCAGGACTAGATTTGCTGCCCTCACATAGGAAGAAGGCTCAAAGAGAACAAATATGGGACCAGCGCATATATGCTGCTTGGCTACATACTCTGCATCGCACCCATTTATACGTGTGGACGCACATGGTGCTGGCATGTCCCATACAGCTATTTTGCTGTTGTTAATCTAAGAATGCCGCCGGAAAATTAAAGCAATGCCACTGTTAAAAGTAAATTACATTTTTTAACGAATGTTGTTTCAAGAGAATGTCTCTTTTAATATGAATCAATGCAACCGTTTTAGAAATGCTACTGTCCTACTTTGTTTTCCATCCAAGATAAGTTAGATGCTTCTTTCTGTCACCGTTTGTTTCATCCTCCTTTATCGGCAAGTAATTGTTTCCTTTTTTGCCTCTGTTAAAACACGGCTATCGATTCAACTTGTTGGTATTGTGACATTTTGCTTCGGTACTCGAAACACTTATGTTTTAAGAGTGTTTTGTGTAGTTCAACTTGAATGTCACACCGGTGACTTTGCTTAATTTTGGTGGAACTGCACAAAAGGAGATTGAGATTCGTATTTTACCTTTGTCGGTCTCATGAAAGGTCAGTACAGGCCTTCATCCACATGATTGTGCAGTGTGCTTTGAGATGTTGTGCTGCTTGTATTGGTACTGTTTTAAATAAATGTTGAATTGAAGTTATTGTATTGCTGTCTTTTCCCATTAAGTAGTGAACAAAAATGGGACCAACCCAGACATGATGTTTGTTGCTTTGTTACAACAAACTCTGCATCACCCCCTTTATAAGTAGATGGAAGCACATACTTTTGTTGCGCCCACTCTCCCCTGGAACTGTTTATGCTTTTCGTTAATCTAATGCCGTTGGTAAAATTAAGCAATGCCACTCTCAGAATTAATTAAGTACTGAATATTAGTTCAAAACTGCAACACTTGTTAGGAATGGTACTATCCTGCTTTGTAGTTCTTTCTACATGTTTAACCAAGGTATTGTTAAGATAATGTCTCTGTTAAAATGAATCAGTTGCATTGTTTTAGGAATGGTACTTTTCTGCTTTGTCGTTCTTTATACATGTTGAAACAAGGCATTGTTAAGATAATGTCTCAGTCAATATGAATGAATCACACTGATGGAGAATTGCTACTCTCCTGCTTTGTTTCCCATTAAGATAAAGTAGATCAGTAGATGCTTTTCTTCTGGGAGTACAAGTCATCAACCGTTATTTCTCAGTAATTGTTTCCCTTATACCTATTGTTGCTTACAGGGATATCAAAATTAAAGCTCGGTTTTATTCCGACTTCGATTTTAGTTGAACTGCACAAAAGGAGCCAATGTGTCCAAGGCAAACTGCTGCATTACTGGGTCCAGTTGGTCGTTCCACTTTGCAGAAAGAAGCAGTCACTGTTTGCGCTACATTACAGAAGGAATGACCGAGAAGCTTTACAGAGTATTATTAGACACCGGTGACATGACTAGTCTGCAGAGACCATTGGCAATTTAACAACACGTGGAGTGCCCTGGGCAAAAAGTGCCCAAACAAGTACAAGAAGCTACGACAGGACTCCACGATCATAGGCATTACATATTTTGAATGGGAAAAGCTTGTCAAAGTTTAATCATTGATGTTAGCAAGAAGACGTTAGTTTAATATATTGGAATTGGAAAACCTTGTCAAAATTTGCTCATTGATGTTAGCCAGAAGACATGCATTTGATATTTTTGAGTGGGACGCCCTTGCTGTGAGCAGCGTCGAGTGTTTTTTCCTATTCCTGTGTTCAGTTTAGAAGTAAATAGTTACTCTGCTGAGATATTCTTGTGTTAAGAGTTTGTTCTGAATATTGTCTATGTAATGCCAGGCCTTGTGTTTGATTGCAAAGTTGAGCTTGGAATGTTGTGGCATGCGGCATCACGAGCTGTTCACCGTGCCTCCTGAGAATAATGCTTCGTATTGTTTTGCATGTCGATCTAATGCCAGTGATTTGCTTGTTAAGAAGATCATCCTCTTCTGTTGTTTCCGTGCTTAAGAAGTTCATCGTCTGATGTTTCATTCATAGCCTATACGACAAGTCGGGTAGGTTAGACGTGAAACCATATGATCTTCCGACCAACTCATGATATTAGGCCGTGATTGGATCGTCGTTTTCCAACCAAAACCGCTTGTAAAACTGACGCTTGTAAATTAAAGCAGATGGTCTCGGGCGAAGGCGCTTGGTTGGTCGATTTCGACTAGTAAAATATCGGAAGTACTTCACACATGATAAAAACGCTGAACGACACTCGGACGATTGCTAATCCAGCCGTTAGCTGCTGTTTCAGCCTTGCCCATGGATGGCATGATACGCACGTCGTGCATGTATCGTCTGGTAATGTCGTCCATATAGCAGTGCTCGTAAAATATACACTGGTCTCTCAAATTACACGCGTAACCCGCCGGTTTTACTTACAGACCTCGGGCCCTCGGTTTCATTACGCCTGTATTTTACGCGTTGTTTCCGATGACGAGTAAATTACACTTGTATGTTAATACAGGTTTGAAATAAACCAGAGCTCCCAAGCGCGGCCTTACCGTTTCATGCCGTCTCAGTTTCTCGAAGGTGCTCATAGGTGTCCGATGATCCTGGCTTCCTGAATGAGCAGCGGGCGCTGTATCAGACCATCCGTAGGGCCCGCGAGGCCCTCTCCGTTGTCCTTCGAGTTGTTGCGCTCGCCGTGGCGCCGAGCATTGTTAACATCGTCAACGAACATGAGGATTCAGGAGATGACTTTATTTTGACTGGATGACACTAGGGACCCACTAGGGCCATAGCCGTACGTACGCAAGTGCCTCCTTATTATGTACAACTATATTTTTTTTGCTTTCTCCTGGTTTCCTGACATCACGGTCCCACACCATTGTCAACCTATGTAGTCAATATAAACGAGAGAATTGCACAAGGTGCGGCCGACAGCTGGGACCAAGCAGCTCGAGCAGTATTTGTGTTTTTGAGGCGTGAGCACTGCAGAGTTTTTCTTGGCGATGATTTCGTTGTTGTTCAGAGGAGAGCAGGGTATTAACTGGGCGGGCTGTGGCCCGTCTAGCCCAGGCCAGATATCCAGCCCAGATACTAATTTTTTCAAGATGAAAATGGCTAGCCCAGCTATACGTCTTTTTGAGGAATACCCAGGCAAGGTCAACTTGTTATTCTCCGCCCCGCTGGGCTGCAAATCTTTCCTAGGAGGGATGCATTAGGCTTAATAGGAAAATGGGCTTTAAAAAATAATAAATGGGATGTAATTATAAAAACTGGGCAGTAACTATAAAAAATGCACCAAACACGAAATTAGTTTATAAAATATTATTTATGGATTTTGAAAATCTTAAATTTTCATTGTTGCGCGCGCAATGTTTCGTTGGATTTTTACGTAATACAAATTTATATTTAATCTGACTAGAAATTTCGGGATAAAAATATTTCGGATCCCATCAAAATGTGGGAAATTTTATTGAATTCTGTCTTCAACGGTTGGTTGAAATTATTAATCGTTGTCCTAGCTAGAAAATGGGCTGTACTTTTAACAAACTGTAAATGGGCTGTTGTAAATTCCATTAGAATTCAAAAATGGGTTGTACATTCTTACAAAACGCAAATGGGCTATAAGTTCTCTGCCACACACTTGTGGGCCTACTAAGTGACGCGTCCCCTAAAAAAATAAGTTGACGCGTATGCAAGGCTTTGTCAACTTATTATAGTCAACACACGGTTCTAGCAGCAGTGGCCGTTGGATGTCTATCCAACGGATGTCGTGCTTCTTCTTCAATCTCGGATATTCTTAGCTTCGGCCGCCCAAAAAATGATTCCTCCCCCTGACATCTGGGGCGCACCGTTTCGGAGGCTGACCTGTGGGCCTACTAAGTTGGAGCGTACCAAGGGCTTTGTCAACTTAGTCAATATAAACGATTCTAGCTTCAGTGACCGTACGATGTCCATCCAACGACCGTAGTGCTTCTTCAACCTCTGGTCTTCTTGGTCCAGCTGCCCAAAGCAGCGCCGGTCGTGCCGCCTGCTCCTGCCTCCCGTGGCCGGCTGTGCTGCCGCGGAGGCCTCACCGCCCCCATACTACTCCCACCGCTGGCCAGGCCATCCCTCCACTCACCCACACCCCCTGTTATTCTGCGGCGACGGCAGCCTCACACCGCAGCCGAACCAGTGAACCCTCGTACTCCTCTCCGCGCGGGCTTCCACTGCCGCGTCTTCCCCGGCTCCGCGTCGTCCCCTTCCTAGGCCTTGCCGTCGTCCACCGCCCTGGTGCTCTCGGCGCGGCGTGGTCAACGTGGTCAACGACCGACTTCCATCGGAAGAGTACTGTACGTGGAGAGGCTGACAACTGGGTCCACGGCGGCCGCAAGGAAGTGCCTCCTTATTACGCGCAAAATAATTATTCCTCCACCTGACAGCAGGGACCCACCGGACGGGCCACCAGTATTTTGCGAAAAAAATCATTTCCCCCTGACTGCTGGGACCCACCGGACGGGCCACCGTATTTCGCAAAAAAAACGTTCCCCCCGCTGTCAGCTCGGACCCACCGGAAGTGCCTCCTTATTACGCACAAAAAAATGAATACTCCCCCGGCTAGCTGGGACCCACCTTGGTGGGAGGCTGACTTGTGGGCCTACTAAGTTGACGGGGACGAAGGGCTTTGTCAACTTAGTCAATATGAACGATTCTAGCTCCAGTGACCGTACGATGTCCATCCAACGGCCGTAGTGCTTCTTCAACCTCTGGTCTTCTTGCTCCAGCCGCCCAAAGCAGCGCCGGTCGTGCCGCATGCTCCTGCCTCCCGTGGCCGGCTGTGCTGCCGCAGAGGCCTCACCGCCCCCTACTATTCCCACCGCTGGCCAGGCCCTGCGGCGACGGCAGCCTCACACCGCAGCCGAACCAGTGAACCCTCGTACTCCTCTCCGCGCGGGCTTCCACTGCCGCGTCTTCCCCGGCTCCGCGTCGTCCCCTTCCTAGGCCTCGCCGTCGTCCACCGCCGTGGTGCTCTCCGCGCGGCGTGGTCAACGTGGTCAAGGAACGACTTCCATCGGAAGAGTACTGTACGTGGAGAGGCTGACAGCTGGGTCCACGGCCACAGCCCAGTTTTTTTGTGATTTGCCAAGTAAGTCGCTTTGTCAGGCCTGTTGGGCTGCAAATCTTTCAAGACGAGGAGAGCTTTCATTCGGCTGGCCGAGAAAATGGCCCATCAGTAATGAGAAATGGGTTGTACATTTTTAAAACACATCAAACCGGCAATTAGTTTCAAATATCTTTTTTTCATTTCAAGATTTTAAATTACATTAATTTTTATGCATGGAGAATTTGTTGGATTTTATATTGATATACATTTATTTTTAAAATCAGTTTGAATGTGAGTCGAAATTTCGGGATTAAAAACAGTTCGGACCGCACCGAAATATGCAAAATTTCGTATAATTTTTTAACCGTGGCCACAATATGGGCTGTAATGCTAACAAAAAGAATATGGGCTCAAAAAAAACCCTTTAGAATTAGCAAATGGGCTGTAAGTTATTAGAAATAATGGCAGATGGGTTGTATGCTGTTTTCCACATATTTGAGGCTTTCCTAAAAAAAAGGTTGACGCACAAGCACTGACTGTTGGATGTCCATCCAATGGCCGTCGTGCTTCTTCAATCTCTGCTCTTCCTGCTCCAGCCGCTCAAACAAGCGCCGGCGAGACTGCCTGCTCCCTCCTCCCCGCGGCCGGCTGTGCTGCCGCGCGGGCCTCACCGCCCCACCGTACTCCCATCGCTGGCCTAGCCATCCCTCTACTCACCCACACCTGCTGTTATTCTCCGGCGACGGCAGACAAACCAGTAAACCCTTGTACAGTCGTACTCCCCTCCGCGTGGGAAACAACTGCCGAGTCTTCCCTGCCTCCGTGTCGTCCCCTTCCTAGGCCTCACCGCCATCCACCGCCGTGGTGCTCTCGGCGCGGCGTGGTCAATGTGGTCAACGACCGACTTCCATCGGAAGAGTACTGTGCGTGGAGACGCTGACAGCTGGGTCCACGGCCGCAGCAAGGAAGTGCCTCCTTATTACGTGCAAAATAATTATTCCTCCACCTGACAGTGGGGACCCACCGGACGGGCCACCGTATTTCGCGAAAAACATATTTCCCCCCTGACTGCTGGGACCCACCAGCTACACCTTCGCACGCAAGGAAGTGCGTCCGGGCAAAAAAAACAAAACGATTCGCCCCCCTGACTGCTGGCACCCACCAGCTACATCTTCGCACGCAAGGAAGTGCCTGACAGTCGGGACCCACCTGGTTGAAGCGTACGTAGCGTTGTCATTCTGGTCGTGAACGTGTATGTACATATATACTGGTGGATGTAAAGGCGCGCACGTGTCATAGTAGAGGCGCGCACGTAGCATGTACACGTACGTACAGCGGCCAGGGTGCAAGAAAGAAAATACGGCCACGTATGTGTACATATGGGCGGGGTCTCGAACGCCTACTCGCGCATACGTACGGCGAGGGCTCGTTGACATGGCTGGGTCGGAACGAAGAAACAACGTCGTCGTCGTGTTCATGGGGAGGCAACGGAATGCGTCATGTTCATGGGGAGGTAACGGAATGTGTTGTGTTCATCGGGAGGCAACGGAACGCGTGGGAGCCAACCGGCTGGGTCGGAACGAAATGCGTGGTCGTGTTCATCGGGAGGGCTTGGACGGAACAGGCGATGGAAACGAGGCCTGGCGTACCGCACAACGGAGGAAACGGACCTCCTACGTTCGGAACGGGGCCTGTTGATCGGGAGGGGTGTGGCGTACCGCAAAATGGAGGAAACATACCTCCTACGGTCGAAACGGGGTCCTGTTGATCGGGGGGGTGTGGCGTACCGCAAAACGGACGAAACGGACCTCCTACGGTCGAAACGGGGGTCCTGTTGATCGGGAGGGGTGTGGCGTACCGCAAAACGGACGAAACGGACCTCCTACGATCGAAACGAGGGTCCTGTTCATCGGGAGGGGTGTGGCGTACCGCAAAACGGGACTCCACGGGATACTGCTCATCTCCACCGTCGACCTCCTCCAGCCTCCACCGGCTACCGTCGACCTCCTCCAGCCTCCACGGGCTCCTGTTCATCCAGCCTCCACCGTGCGCTACTCCACCGGCTACTGTTCAACCACCCCTCCACGGGCACCCCTCCACCGTCTACTGTTCATCCAGCCCTCCACACCACGGGGTCCTGTTCAACCACCACTCCACGGGCACCCCTCCACCGTCTACTGTTCATCCAGCCCTCCACACTACGGGGTCCTGTTCAACCACCCCTCCACGGGCACCCCTCCATCGTCTACTGTTCATCCAGCCCTCCACCACACCATGGGGTCCTGTTCATCCAGAGGCAACGCCAACGCTCACTGTTCATCCAAGCCCCCCTGCAACGCTCACTGTTCATCCAAGCCCCCCTGCAACGCTCACTGTTCATCCCAGAGGCAGCATCGATCGGCTTCAGTTTGCAGCAGTAGCGAAGGAATCGCTCGATCAGGTTCAGTTAACAGCCATCGATCGGTCGCTCGGGTTCAGTAACGAGTAGCCTGCAGTGCAATCGCTCGGGTTCAGTTAGAGCCCAACGCCTCGCTCGGGTTCAGTTAGAGCCAACGCCTCGCACACACGCGCGTACGTGTATGAGAGAAACGCGCATCGCTCGGCCCCCGACCTCCCACCGTAACCGGGAACTCCCCGAAATTTTCCTCACCCTCGCTTCTACCACGGTTTTTTCCGTCATGGACGGCCCAAAGAATGTCATGCAGCTGCGTCTCCGGCCCGCCCAGGACGAAAAGCCCATTTTCTGTCATGATTTTTTGTCATAGAAGTAGGAGCCCACCACATCTATGATGATACCGGGTTTTGTCACAATTATCGTCATAGAAGTGTCATATGTATGACAGAAAAAAATTTCGTTCAGCCCAAAATGTCACGGATGTGTCTTTTTTTTGTAGTGTTCATAAGGATGCTAGAAAGGTATGCAAACTTTAGAAAGCCATTTATGGACTGAAGCAAGTGTCAAGGAGCTGGAACATTCGTTTTGATGAAGTGGTCAAAGAGTTTGGCTTCATCAGGAATGACGAAGAATCTTTTGTTTACAAGAAGTTTAGTGGGAGCGCAAAAGCATTTCTAATCATGTATGTGGATGACATATTATTGATTGGGAATGGCGTGAATTTCCTTAGCGAAATAAAAGACTCATTGAAGAAAAGTTTTTCAATGAAAGACTTGGGCGAAGCGGCATATGTATTGGGCATCAGAATCTATAGAGATAGATCAAAACGCCTCATAGCGCTTAGCCAAAGCACGTACATTGACAAGGTGTTGAAAAGGTTCAACATAGAGAACTCCAAAAAGGGCCTTCTCCCCATGTCACCTGGCACAGTGCTTTGCAAGAATCAGTGTCCTCGGACTCTCGATGAGCGAGTACAAATGAATGATGTTCCATATGCCTCGGCAGTTGGTTCTATTATGTATGCCATGCTATGTACAAGACCGGATGTTTCCTATGCGCTAAGTGTTAGCAGCCGGTACCAAAGTGATCCAGGATTGGAACACTGGGCCGCAGTCAAGGGTATTCTTAAGTACCTCAGAAGGACCAAGGATTTACTCCTTGTGTACGGAGGTGATGAAGAGCTCATTGTAAGTGGTTACACTGATGCAGGCTTCATGACTGGCCCAGATGACTTCAAATCTCAATCAGGCTATGTTTTCATATTGAACGGTGGCGCAGTGGATTGGAAAAGTTCCAAACAAAAGACTGTGGTGGATTCTACGATGAAGGTGGAATATGTTGATGCTTCATAAGCCTCCAAGGAGGTGGTATGGATCAAGCAATTTCTTGAAGACCTTGGCGTGGTTCCTAGTGCCCAGGACCCGGTGGAGATCTATTGTGATAATAGTGGCGCCGTGGCTCAGGCAAGGGAGCCAAGTTCGCACCATAAGACAAGACATATTGAACGCAAATATAAACTCATTCGTCATCATGTCGAAGCGGGTTTAGTGAAAGTACGCAAAGTTCACACGGATCTGAACGTGTCAGACCCGATGAAAAAGCCTCTACCCGATGACAAAGCCTCTATCATGACAAAGCCTCTACCACGAGCAAAGCAAAGCACCGGATAGCCATTGGTGTTAGGGAAGCCATGTAACTGGATTATGACTCTCGTGCAAGTTGGAGTCTGTAGGAGATATGCCCTAGAGGCAGTAATAACAGTTATTTTGTATCTCCAAAGTTTGTAATGAATGTTTAGCTTCCATGCTATAACTGCAATGATTCTCGAGTCTGCAATATCCACGATGCTCGGAGGGAAACTCATGTGCACGTGTGGCATACTAAATGGTAAAATGTATTCCTAGTCTTGCCTCTAAGACTGGCTCGTGTATTGCATGATGATCATGTTTTCCTGATCATGGGCATGTCTATGCTAGCAATTTTGAGGGCACGATGTTGGTAGAACACTTGTGTTGAATCGATCCAAATTGATGTTATGCTATGAGATTCTTTTCGTCACAACTTTATGGTTAATATCACAGAGATAGTTAATGCTTGTATAATTCCTAAGACCATGAGAGTATCGAGTTACTTCATGCTTGCTTCGGGAACTTTGGGGTTTTTTAAACGTCATCCATAACTGGGTGGCTATTACGGCAGCTTACGGGTTCACGGAAAAGTATGGCAAGCAACAAGATAGCCAAAGATTGGGATTTGCTCCTCCGACGACGGAGAGATATTCTCGGGCCCTCTCGGTATTACGGTATCCATGATCGTCTGGCCAGACACCTTGTGATTTGATCACTGGGATGCCGGAACACGGAAATGAGAAAAGAGAACAAAACCAGTAACGAGGTAACTTGCATGGTGGACAGATTGTTCGTCCACGGGGATGCAATAAATCTCACCTCGGGTGTTTGTGACATATTGCGAAGCAACAGGAATAGCTCACTGCAACTGGAGGTTCACTCGAATATTTATTCGTGTGGGTATATGGGTCAATATGGGTGTCCACAGCTCCGATGTTGATCATTGATCGGAAGGGGTTCCGGGTCATGTCTATACTTCACCGAACCTACAGGGTCACACGCTTAAGGGTCACCTATATGCTGAATACTAGACAGGGAGTCTGAGAGAAAATCACCGGAAAAGTTTCGAACACAGGAAAGGTTTCGGACACCGGAAAAGTTCCGCAGAGAGAGGTCATCGGATGAGTTTCGGTGAAACCGAAAAGTTGTTTCGGGATATACTATTAAGTCAAATTGGTTTCGGCACATGCCTGATAATTCTTAGAGGGTGCCAGAATCATTCTGGAAACTTTTTGGAATTTTGCGTGATAAAAACAGGAAATGTTCCGGAGCTGCCGGAGCCACTTCAGATGCTTTTCGCAGATGAAAATCACTAAACCGGATTTTTTTCGGAACGCGTTGAAATCTATTTTAGTGGGCACTGGAATTGTTCTAAGACGACATAAATATTTTCAGTTCGAACGGACGCTGAAAAATGTCGTCGTGAATAGTGAAAATCAACTTTATGGATAGGGCTTTTGTGAAAAGGCTTCTAGAAGGGCTTGGGGGCCAAGGAAGCCCCTCATGGGGGCCCCCAAGGGTTTGGACGGCCACACATGGTGGTGCTCCATGGAGCTCCACATGGCCTCCCATTTTGCCCATAACACCCTCATGTGTGACCTAATGCATGGGAGTTTTTGGTAATTTGTGGAGGCACCCTACCCCTTGGTTTTCCTATAAATAGGAGGTGAGGGGGCTACCCAAAGATCATCCCTTGCTCTCATACACATGCCATGACTTATCTGGCTTCTGTCTCCCTACCAGCGAAATAGTTTCGTAGAGCCGAAACGCTGCCTGAGTTCCGGCAGGAACTAGTTCTGGACGGTGAAGCCCTGTCGGATAGCTGACACCGTATGTGTGCAACCCCGTAGAGAGATTGTAGTTTCGATCTTTTGCCCGAGGAGCTGTTCGAGTATCCTTCCAAAGGGCTATCCGAGTTACCATCCGAGTTAATTTCAAGGGTCCTCCCGAAGGGCTGTCCGCGACATCGTCCGGGGGACTGTCCGACCGCCTCCCGAAGGGCTGTTCGGAGAGGGAGTACATCCTCGCAATTGGGAGGTTGTAAATCCTAGCTGCGGGGATCTGCACCGATGATCTCCACCGACTCTTCTTCGCTGCGCTTCGAGTCGGTACGGATCAGATCAAACCTTGTATGCAGTCTCCATAGTCGTCCTGGGCGTGCTTGCTATACCGGGAATTTTTTATTTTCTGTCGCGTTCCCCTACAGGGACCTCATCCCTGTCTGGCCCAAGGAGGAGATGGTCGTTCGCATTGCACTTCGCCACGCTCGCGAGGAGAATGCCCGACAGCGGTCGAACTCTATCCGCCGAGAATCCATCGCCTCCTCCCAAATGGCGCGTGGGTCCGACACGCGGTGTGTCGTCGCTGCCTTGCCGGAGGCGGTGCGCTCCGTCTGGCGTCCGAATGCCTTGGCGGACGCGCATCCCCAACATTGGTGCACCAATAACGAGGCCATTTGTGGCCCATCTCCTGAGGGTATGGCACGGCGTGCCCGCCATGCAAGGCAGAGGTCGCGATAGGACGCGTCAGCTCTTGCGGCCTGCCTTGATGAGGCGGAGTCGCACTCTCCGACGCCTCAACGGATGGCCTGCAACCCCAGGACGGCACAACCATGTGTCGTTGTGGACGTGTCGGCCTCCCCCAAACATGACGGATCCAACATCGACCTCACAACAACCAGCACCGTGAAGGCTTCGGACACGATGAGGAAGAGTAGGGCATGTGAGACTGTGGCACCTCGAGTCCCGTGAACCAGTGTGCGTCGCATGTTCTACTCAATCCCGGTGACCGGAGCAACATGTCAAGGGGCGCAGCCAGCCGGCGGAGATGGGCACGACAGAGCCGGACGAGCTCCACTTATATTAGGTTTGACGTTGCATGTAATTGTATGGATTTGATGTTTCGTAATTGAGGTATGTGGTCGTGTAAATGATTTTTTGAGGTGTGACCGATCAAGATGTGCCCGCCTCCGTGGGAGTTTGAGGGGTCGGATTTGGTGTACCCAGAATGTAGATGGTCTTAGAGTACATATGTTTTGGAGGAGAGGAGAGAAAACCCAACGCCTAGTATCAAAGTTTCAGTTATCTCCTGCCGCCGCTCTTTATATAACCCTGAGAGACGAATCCTGCAACAATTAACATCTTAACTACGAGGAACAGAGAGACTCCACCATATGAAAGAGTACATGAAACCTCACCTCCCTAGGGGTAATCAGTAGAAGGGCATCCATCTCGCCATTGCTTTGCTCAAGGTGGCTAAGACACCGAGCTTGTCCATCTCCATCAACATCCACGCCATCACCATATATTTTCTCATCCATCGCATTATAATCCCAAAATCTATGGTTGATCCATACTTGTGTCACTTTAATCATTCACTCGCTATTCAAATGATTACCTCTATGATGCGTTGTGTCCCGGTGTCTGAGTAGTTTCCTAATTCTTGGGGATATGGAGGAACCCTAGTATCGATATGATGCTTTACTGGTTTGATAAACAAAAGTCTCTAGCAAAAAGGCCATTTAATAAGATCCAAACTAGATTTAGGTAATCATGGGCCTTGAATCAGAATGTGGCGGGGCTGTGGTCAGCAAGTGGTGGGCGAGGTGAGAGAAATACAAAATAATCTAAAATAGGAAACCAAACGAATACATTGGATTACGGGATGAGTTGGCCACACATAATTGGTTGGCTACGAGTTCCATTAGATTTTCTTTTCAAATAATGGCTTGCACCAATACAAGGAAAAAATCAAAGAAAAAAAATGATGATTCATGTTAGGACATCCCTCTCCCTACAAAAAACTTTGGTGGGTCTTGGCAATGACATACCTAAATGGTGCCAGCGAAGAGTTTCAGGGGCAGTTGGCGAAGGCCCAAGCAGGGCTTGTCGTTGACTGTGGAATCCGAGAAGTTATTTGCGCTTGCATAATTTTTGAGGTAGGCAGGATGAGTCTATAAGAGGGGAGTTGGTTAGGGGGCTCATCAACACCAAAAATTTCAGATATTTTATGGTGGAGCCTCCGATCGGAGATGAAGAAGACAAGAGGAAAACCAATATGCTTCATCAATTGGGGGTAGAGGGGATGGGGGACGAGATTTTGTGGGGTTGTAGTGCCCTCTTTATAAGGCCGAAACATCATACCATGGATGCAGTTTATGAAGGAGCTCAAGGAACAATGATGGATCCGACGAGGTGTTGTAGACAGGCTAAGAGGGCAAATAGAGGGGATGGAACCAATGACGTGCAGAGGGAGGTTGAGATGCATGAGATCTGTGTTGGCAACTCCTTGGCTCAAGAGACTCGTCTACTCAGGAGGAAGAAGAGAGAGAGAAGGGAAGTGAGTCAGGTAGTGCATCTAGCGGCTAGTTGCAGAACCTCAGGAGCCCGCCGAGCGATATAGGCGACCGGGCACGCGACGGTGTAGATGGGAGACCATGACATGCACACATCGCGGTAGAGCGCCTGATGGTACAATGTTGTCGTGTTTGGTCTCCAATTAACATGCCAAATGACAAGAGAAAGTCCAAAACAAATTTTGAAGTTGTAGACGAACGCTAAATCAAACCCTACTTTGAATCCTGAAAATTGGCACTCTGAACTTGTATCCCGGTCTATTTTGGCTCCTATACCAGTTTGGCATACTAGGAATACTACAATCCCGACCGGGATAACCTGCTACTCTCACACACAAGAATTTGGGCTGGCCCACTATACTAGAACAAGGATTCGTGAAGTTTAAAAAATCTGCGCGCATTTATAAAATTGTTCATAAGTTAAAAAATGTCCATGTCTTCTATTTTTTGCACAAATTCAGTTCCTTTTGTGTTTTTACAAAACTGTTTAGAATTTCAAAATTCTAATTGCATTTCTAGAAACTGTTCACGATTTTAAAAAAAATTGTCAAAAAATGTTCAGAATTCCAACAGTTTTTAACATGCTATGAAAAATATTTCAGATTTTCAAAAATTCAGTCACATTTTCTAAATAATTGTATGGAATTTCTCTTTTTTTTGTGTTTTGAAAAACTCGGCATTTCAAAATTGTTCACATTTTTTTAAGAATGTATTGATTTTTTCATAGTTTTTTCTAATATGAATATTTTTGTTTGTTCTTATAAAGGACGCACTATCTACCATCGCTAGTAGCCGTTAGGGTGAGTGGCTACAGGCCCGCACCTTGAGTGCGAGGTCCCTGGTTCGAGTACGTTGTTTTTTTAGGAATATGATTTTTGTAGTAAGTTTTCTATGGAAGTTTTCTATGATTTTTGTAGTAACCCCGAGAGACGAATCCCGAGCCATCTCCTGCCGCCGCTCCCATCTCGCCACCACCGCATTCAACATCCGCCGCGCCACAAGCCCACAACCGCATTCGAAATCCAGAGCTTGTGAACGATTACATACATATGCATGATCACCGATGCATATTTAGGTAAACTACCAAAGGTGAGTTGGGTCATGGTGGCGGAGTTTGGTCAAATCACAGAGCAATGTGTATGAAGAAATTCACTTGGTCATTGGCATGTCGATTTGCTTTCTTTGTTTCGGCATGGCCATATGAGACTCCTAATTAAATGATAGTTTCATTTAACTGATATCCAATTTCCATATGCATCCAATCATGTAAGTTTGAATTTGTGAGGTGTGTTTTTGCGAGTGTTTCCATGCTCGCGGATACATATTTAAGTCACAAAGATGAGTTGGGACATGGTGGCGTAGTTTGTTCAAATAATAGAGGAGGATCAACTCCACATAAAACATACTCACCCGGATCCTTTTTACTCCGTATATAAGATTTGTCTGAAGTCAAATTTCATAAAGTTTGACCAACTTTATAGAACAATGTCATGAGTTTCAGGGATACTGCCAATATGTATTACTTGTTCTTACAAATAAAACAAATATAACATGTTTGCACATACCTAGACAAGTGAATATTGGTGCTCCAAAATAAAAGACCACGCCTAATGATCAAAAGACAATTTAGCGGGGCCAATAACTAGAGAAACTAGACGATTCCCCGCGTGTTGGTGCGAGAATTTGTCATGGATTTTCATAGCAACATCCACGTAGCAAAGATGACAATTTGAATCAATAATATGATTGATTTCTTACATAGGTAGTGGTTCAAATATACATATGGTAACTAATAATATTGTAGATTTCATATAGGTAATGCTTCAAATTTACAAATGGTACAAAATACGCTGGCCGATTACTGTAAAACTATGCTCATCCAAGTGTATGCATGTATCATCTCATACTCTTGTGATCACGTTAGAATAGGATAGTAGCATCCAACTATTCCCAATTAAACCTTTCAAAACCTTTCTATGCAGCTATTGGCATTAACAACGCTGGTATTTTGTTTGCTGCTAACTGGAGCAAAAGATCAAACATCAATCTTATTGATAATTGGTAACACATTCACCGGCATTTCGAAACGGCAGTTACAGCTGACTCCCAACTTGATTACATAGCTGCATAAGTATAACAGCAATAAGTATTAAATTAATACCCAAATAAGCATGATGAATACAATATGCAAGTTGAACATGTGAAATGTTGGATGCTGGGCAGTTTAACTGAGTCTTGTTAAATGCAAATAAACATGGAGAAAGAAAATTGTACAATAGCACACACATAAGCAAAACTATATATCTAAATGCAAAACCATATGTAAAAGGCTGAGAAAGGTCAGGATAATTAAAATGATTCATTATAAACCTATGACCACTAATAGAATACGTCTCGTTTTATTGTGTTTTGTGCTAATCAACCTTAAAACTGTTACAACCATGTGGCCCATACAATAATCTAACAGTAGAGAAGCAACATAGTAGAGTATGACTGGGAATGGAGGAATCAGGGAGAACCTGGTATGGAGAGGCGATTGAAACAGGTCGCATACGACATTGCAGGGCTACCGACGTGTCCAGCTTAGGATAGTCCCTACCACACACTAAATATTGCAAGAGTAAACTATAGAAAAAGATGTTCTGCATACAATCCAAGTCAATATACTCAAAACATTCGGTTTTGCGGCCAATTTTGAACATCAAGTTAGTAATATATTGGATTACTAAACAAACTTATTGATCAAAACACAAATCAGAAATGAGAAACCGGCAGTACAATATATAATGGTGGATAAAATTAAGTAGGTCGGTACTAAAGCATATATATATCTCTCATCACATGTTCACTTTATTTTACCCTAGTGCCGTTCAGAACTAACATAGAATAGGTAATCACACATGTTAGCTCATCGCTACAACAAAATGACACATGAACTTTCAGAGATCTCTGTTAAAAAGTGATTTGAGACTCCAAGTTGGAAACATTATGAATACATGGGGACCATCATTGGGTTTATTGATGCTATACAACTTGTTCTTGTAGACTCGTGTTGGGCCTCCAAGCACAGAGTTTTGTAGGACAGTAGCAAATTTCCCTCAAGTGGATGACGTAAGATTTATCAATCCGTGGGAGGCTTAGGATGAAGATGGTCTCTCTCAAACAACCCTGCAACCAAATAACAAAGAGTCTTTTGTGTCCCCAACACACCAAATATAATGGTAAATTGTATAGGTGCACTAGTTCGGCGAGGAGATGGTGATAAAAGTGTAGTAACGATAGTAGATATTGATTTTTGTAATAGGAACAATAAAAAACAGGAAGGTAGCAAGTAACAAAAGTGAGCACAAACGGTATTGCAATGCTTGAAAATGAGGCCTAGGGTTCATACTTTCACTAGTGCAATCTCTCAACAATGCTAATATAATTGGATCACATAACAAATCCCTCAACGTGCGATGAAGAATCACTCCAACACTACTAGGAAAAGGCCTACTAGTGGCGCACCAGTTTTGCCTACTAATGGCGCACTACTGGTGCGCCACTAGCATCACGCCACTAGTATGTTTTACTAATGGCGCACCAGTGGTGTGCCATTAGTATCTGGTATACTAATGGCGCACCACTGGTGCGCCATTAGTATAGGCCACGGTGCGCCATTAGTATAGGCCACTGGTGCGCCATTAGTATAGGCCACGGTGCGCCATTAGTATTTTTGAAATTTGAAGGCGGGAAAATAGTAGTGGCGCACCGTCTAACCCCCACCGTGCGCCATTGCTATTTTTGAATTTTGAATTTGGATCTGGATCGCGATTTTTTTGCCCATTTTTTGCTCGTTTTTTGCACGATATTGTTTCAAATTTTGTTCCTGTTTTTGGATCTTGTACGTTCTTTTGCCGTGTTCTTTTGCCGGAGAGGAGTTCGCCGGAGAGGAGGAGGAGGAGGTCACCGGAGAGGCGCTCGCCTACATCGCCGGAGAGGAGGAGGAGGTCGCCGGAGAGGAGTTCACCGGAGCATCGGAGAGGAGGAAGGAGAAACCATGAGGGGATGGGAGGAGAGGAGGGAGGAGGAGCTCACCGGAGAGGAGGGAGGAGGAGCTCACCGGAGAGGAGGAAGGAGAAACCGTGAGGGGAGGAGAGGAGGGAGGAGGAGGTCGCTGGAGAGGAGGAGGAGGAGGTCGCCGGAGAGGAGGAGGGTAGTATGGTGGAGGAGAGAAGGGAAGATGGAGTGGAGGAGAGGAGGAGATGGAGTGGAGGAGAGGTGGAGTGGAGGAGAAGAATGAAGAGGTAAGGAGGAGAGGACCACGCCCAGCCATATATACGGCATAGTAATGGCGCACCGTGGGCAGGTGCGCCATTACTATTTTTTTGACTTATTTTGAATGTTGAAGGCGGAAAGATAGTAATGGCGCACCATGGGCGGGTGCGCCATTAGTAACTTTTTTTATATTTTTTTGACTTATTTTGAATTTTGAAGGCGGGAAGATAGTAATGGCGCACCATGGGCAGGTGCGCCATTAGTAAGTTTGAATTTTTTTTGAATTTTTTTGCCTCTCCAGATCTTAAAAGCCCCGTATCTTTTTTCTGTTAGGTTTTTGAGGATTTGGAAAATGCTTAACGGGGTTCCCCCGATTAAATTCGGATGTAACTTTTCGAGTAGATGATTTTTCATATAAAAAACTTTTTCATCCGAGTTCGTATGCAAAAGTTATGCCCATTTTACAAATTCTCGAGAGATTTTGCAAATAAAGTCGAAATTTATATTTGTAAATTTTCACAACAACTAGACCACATATCACATGGGAAACTTATTTTCTTTTATTTTTTTGACATTTCCATCATTTTTTATTTATTTTTTAAACTAAAAAGGCGGTCCAAGGGGGGGGTGCATTCGGTGGAAGTAGTGGCCAAGTTACTAATGGCGCACCGTGGGATGGTGCGCCATTACTAGTTCAACTAGTAATGGCGCACCACTCCCACTGTGCGCGCCGTTAGTAGTTTAAAAAATACAAAAATTGAATTTTTTTTGAAACATAATTACTAATGGCGCACCGTGGGAGTGGTGCGCCATTACTAGTTGAACTAGTAATGGCGCACTGTGGGAGTGGTGCGCCATTACTAGTTTTGAACTAGTAATGGCGCACCATCCCACGGTGCGCCATTAATAGTTTTGAAAAAATTAAAAAAAATTACTAATGGCGCACCGTGGATGTGGTGCGCCATTACTATTTGCACACTAATGGCGCACCAACACATGGTGCGCCATTAGTATTTAGTAATGGCGCACCATATGTACAGTGCGCCATTAGTGTCCATATTGACTATAGCTGTTTTTGTAGTAGTGCAAAGTTCCTATCTAGCGGAGAACATAAAAAGAAATGGTTTGTAGGGTACGAAACCACCTCAAAGTTATTCCTTTCGATCGACCTATCAAGAGTACGTACTAAAATAACATCAAGCTATCCTTTCCAATCAATCTATAAAGAGTTAATTCGTACTAAAATAACATCATATGATACACATCAACCAACTCTAATGTCACCTAGATACTCCAATGTCACCGCGAGTATCCGTGAGTTAGTTATACGATATGCATCAAATAATTTTAGATTCATAATACTCAATCCAACACAAAGAACCTCAAAGAGTGACCAAAGATTTCTACCGGAGAAACAAAGACGAGAACGTGCGTCAACCCCTATGCATAGATTACCCCAATGTCACCTTGGGAATCCACGAGTTGAGTGCCAAAACACATATCAAGTGAATCAATATGATACCCCATTGTCACCACCGGTATTCATAGCAAGACATACAACAAGTGCTCTCAAATCCATAAAAGTATTCAATCCGATAAAGTGAAATCTCAAAGGGAAAACTCAAGTCACAACAAGATAGAGAGGAGAAAACACCATATGTTCCACCTATATTAACAAAGCCCGCGATACATCAAGATCATGACATCTCAAGAACACGAGAGAGAGAGAGAGAGAGAGAGAGAGAGAGAGAGAGAGAGAGAGAGAGAAAGATTTAACACATAGCTACTGGTACAAACCCTGTGAAGGAAATATGCCCTGGAGGCAATAATAAAGTTGTCATTTATATTTCCTTATATCATGATCAATGTTTATTATTCATGCTAGAATTGTATTAACCGGAAACTTAGTACATGTGTGAATACATAGACAAACAGAGTGTCACTAGTATGCCTCTACTTGACTAGCTCGTTGAATCAAAGATGGTTATGTCTCCTAGCCATAGACATGATTGTCATCTGATTAATGGGATCACATCATTAGAGAATGATGTGATTGACTTGACCCAATCCATTAGCTTAGCACTTGATCGTTTAGTATATTGCTATTGCTTTCTTCATGACTTATATGTTCCTATGACTATGAGATTATGCAACTCCCGAATACCGGAGGAACACTTTGTGTGCTACCAAACGTCACAACGTAACTGGGTGATTATAAAGGTTCTCTACAGGTGTCTCCGATGGTGTTTGTTGAGTTGGCATAGATCAAGATTAGGATTTGTCACTCTGATTGTCCGAGAGGTATCTCTGGGCCCCCTCCGTAATGTACATCAATATAAGCCTAGCAAGCAATGTGACTAATGAGTTAGTTGCATGATGATGCATTACGGAACGAGCAAAGAGACTTGCCAGTAATGAGATTGAACTAGGTATTGAGATACCGACGATCGAATCTCGGGCAAGTACCATACCGATGACAAAGGGAACAACGTATGTCGTTATGCGGTTTGACCGATAAAGATCTTCATAGAATATGTGGGAGCCAATATGAACATCCAGGTTCCGCTATTGGTTATTGACCGGAGACGTGTCTCGGTCATGTCTACATAGTTCTCGAACCCGTAGGGTCCGCACGCTTAACGTTCGGTGACGATCGGTATTATGAGTTTATGTGTTTTGATGTACCGAAGGTAGTTCGGAGTCCCGGATGTGATCACGGACATGACGAGGAGTCTTGAAATGGTCGAGACATAAGTATTGATATATTGGATGACTATATTCGGACACCGGAAGTGTTCCGGGTGGTTTCTGGTAAAACCGGAGTGCCGGAGGGGTTACCGGAACCCCCGGGGAGAACTAATGGGCCACATGGGCCTTAGTGGAGAGAGAGATGGCCGGCTAGGGCAGGCCGCGCGCCCCTCCCCATCTGGTCCGAATTGGACTAGGGAAGGGGGGCGGCGCCCCCCTTTCCTTCTCCCTCTCCTCCTTCCTTTCCTCCTCCTAGTAGGAGTAGGAAAGGGGAGTCCTGCTCTTACTAGGAGGAGGACTCCTCCTCTCCTGACGCGCCACAAGGGTCAGCCGGCCTCCCCCCTTGCTCCTTCATATACGGGGCAGGGGGCACCCTAGAACACACAACAAACATTGTTCTTAGCCGTGTGCGGTACCCCCCTCCACCATAATCCACCTCGGTCATATCGTTGCAGTGCCTAGGCGAAGCCCTGCGCCGGTAGCTTCATCATCACCGTCATCACGCCGTCGTGCTGACGAAGCTCTCCCTCGACACTCTGCTGGATCGTGAGTTTGTGGGACGTCACCGAGCCGAACGTGTGCAGATCGCGGAGGTGCCGTACTTTCGGTGCTAGGATCGGTCGATCGTGAAGACGTATGACTACATCAACCATGTTGTCATAATGCTTCCGCTTACGGTCTACGAGGGTATGTAGACAACACTCTCCCCTCTCGCTGCTATGCATCACCATGATCTTGCGTGTACGTAGGAATTTTTTTGAAATTACTACGTTTCCCAACAGTGGCATCCGAGCCTGGTTTATGCGTAGATGTTATATGCACGAGTAGAACACAAGTGAGTTGTGGGCGATAATAGTCATACTGCTTACCAGCATGTCATCCTTTGATTCGGCGGTATTGTTGGATGAAGCGGCCCGCACCGACATTACGCGTACGCTTACGCGAGACTGGTTCTACTGACGTGCTTCGCACACAGGTGGCTGGCGGGTGTCAGTTTCTCCAACTTTAGTTGAATCGAGTGTGGCTACGCCCGGTCCTTGTTGAAGGTTAAAATAGCACATACTTGACGAAAAATCGTTGTGATTTTGATGCGTAGGTAAGAACGGTTCTTGCTCAGCCCGTAGCAGCCACGTAAAACTTGCAACAACAAAGTAGAGGACGTCTAACTTATTTTTGTAGGGCATGTTGTGATGCGATATGGTCAAGACATGATGCTAAATTTTATTGTATGAGATGATCATGTTTTGTAACGAAGTTATCGACAACTGACAGAAGCCATATGGTTGTCGCTTTATTGTATGAAATGCAATCGCCATGTAATTGCTTTACTTTATCACTAAGCGGTAGCGATAGTCGTAGAAGCAACAGTTGGCGAGACGACAACGATGCTACGATGGAGATCAAGGTGTCGCGCTGGTGATGATGGTGATCATGACGGTGCTTTGGAGATGGAGAACAAAGGCACAAGATGATGATGGCCATATCATATCACTTATATTGATTGCATGTTATGTTTATCCTTTATGCATCTTATTTTGCTTAGTTCGGCGGTAGCATTATAAGATGATCTCTCACAAAATTTCAAGGTACAAGTGTTCTCCTTGAGTATGCACCGTTGCGAAAGTTCGTCGTTCCGAGACACCACGTGATGATCGGGTGTGATAAGCTCTACGTTCACATACAACGGGTGCAAGCCAGTTTTGCACACGCAGAATACTCGGGTTAAACTTGACGAGCCTAGCATATGCAGATATGGCCTCGGAACACTGAGACCGAAAGGTCGAGCGTGAATCATATAGTAGATATGATCAACATAGTGATGTTCACCATTGAAAACTACTCCATCTCACGTGATGATCGGACATGGTTTAGTTTTATATGGATCACGTGATCACTTAGATTATTACAGGGATGTCTATCTAAGTGGGAGTTCTTAAGTAATTTGATTAATTGAACTTTAATTTATCATGAACTTAGTACCTGATAGTATTTTGCATGTCTATGTTGTTGTAGATAGATGGCCCGTGCTGTTGTTCCGTTGAATTTTAATGCGTTCCTAGAGAAAGCTAAGTTGAAAGATGATGGTAGCAACTACACGGACTAGGTCCGTAACTTGAGGATTATCCTCATTGCTGCACAGAAGAATTATGTCATGGAAGCACCGCTAGGTGCCAAACCTGCTACAGGAGCAACACCAGATGTTATGAATGTCTGGCAGAGCAAAGCTGATGACTACTCGATAGTTCAGTGTGCCATGCTTTACGACTTAGAACCAGGACTTCAACGACGTTTTGAACGTCATGGAGCATATGAGATGTTCCAGGAGTTGAAGTTAATATTTCAAGCAAATGCCCGGATTGAGAGATACCAAATCTCCAATAAGTTCCACAGCTGCAAGATGGAGGAGAATAGTTATGTCAGTGCGCATATACTCAAAACTTCTGGGTATAACAATCACTTGATTCAACTGGGAGTTAATCTTCCTGATGATACTGCCATTGACAGAATTCTTCAATCACTGCCACCAAGCTACAAGAGCTTCGTGATGAACTATAACATGCAAGGGATGGATAAGACAATTCCTGAGATCTTCGCAATGCTAAAGGCTGCGGAGGTAGAAATCAAGGAGGATCAAGTGTTGATGGTCAACAAGACCACCAGTTTCAAGAAAAAGGGTAAAGGGAAGAAGGGGAACTTCAAGAAGAACAGCAAGCAAGTTGCTGCTCAAGTGAAGAAGCCTAAGTCTGGACCTAAGCCTAAGGCTGAGTGCTTCTACTTCAAAGGGACTGGTCACTGGAAGCGGAACTGCCCCAAGTATTTGGTGGATAAGAAGGATGGCAAGGTGAACAAAGGTATATGTGATATACATGTTATTGATGTGTACCTTACTAATGCTCGGAGTAGCACCTGGGTATTTGATACTGGTTCTGTTGCCACTATTTGCAACTCGAAACAGGGACTACGAATTAAGTAAAGATTGGCTAAGGACGAGGTGACGATGCGCGTGGGAAATGGTTCCAAAGTCGATGTGATCACGGTCGGCACGCTACCTCTACATCTACCTTCGGGATTAGTTTTAGACCTAAATAATTGTTATTTGGTGCCAGCGTTAAGCATGAATATTATATCTGGATCTTGTTTGATGCGAGATGGTTATTCATTTAAATCAGAGAATAATGGTTGTTCTATTTATATGAGTAATATCTTTTATGGTCATGCACCCTTGAAGAGTGGTCTATTCTTATTGAATCTCGATAGTAGTGACACACATATTCATAATATTGAAGCCAAAAGATGCAGAGTTGATAATGATAGTGCAACATATTTGTGGCACTGCTGTTTAGGTCATATTGGTGTAAAGCGCATGAAGAAACTCCATTCTGATAGACTTTTGGAATCACTTGGTACTTGCGAACCATGCCTCATGGGCAAGATGACTAAAACGCCGTTCTCCTGAACAATGGAGCGAGAAACAGATTTGTTGGAAATCATACATACTGATGTATGAGGTCCGATGAATGTTGAGGCTCGCGGCGGGTATCGTTATTTTCTCACCTTCACAGATGATTTTAGCAGATATGGGTATATCTACTTGATGAAACATAAATCTGAAACATTTGAAAAGTTCAAAGAATTTCAGAGTGAAGTGGAAAATCATCGTAACAAGAAAATAAAGTTTCTACGATCTAATCATGGAGGAGAATATTTGAGTTACGAGTTTGGTCTTCATTTGAAACAATGAGGAATAGTTTTGCAACTCACGCCACCCGGAACACCACAACGCAATGGTGTGTCCGAACGTCGTAATCGTACTTTACTGGATATGGTGCGATCTATAATGTCTCTTACTGATTTACCGCTATCGTTTTGGGGTTATGCTTTAGAGACGGCTGCATTCACGTTAAATAGGGCACCATCTAAATCCGTTGAGATGACACCTTATGAACTGTGGTTTGGCAAAAAAACCAAAGTTGTCGTTTCTTAAGGTTTGGGGTTGCGATGCTTATGTGAAGAAACTTCAACCTGATAAGCTCAAACCCAAATCGGAGAAATGTGTCTTCATAGGATACCCAAAGGAGACTGTTGGGTACACCTTCTATCACATATCCGAAGGCAAGACATTCGTTGCTAAGAATGGATCCTTTCTAGAGAAGGAGTTTCTCTCAAAAGAAGTGAGTGGGAGGAAAGTAGAACTTGATGAGGTAACTGTACCTGCTCCCTTATTGGAAAGTAGTTCATCACAGAAATCTGTTCCTGTGACTCCTACACCAATTTGTGAGGAAGCTAATGATGATGATCATGTAACTTCAGATCAAGTTATTACCGAACCTCATAGGTCAACCAGAGTAAGATCCGCACCAGAGTGGTACGATAATCCTGTTTTGGAGGTCGTGTTACTTGACCATGACGAACCTACGAACTATGAGGAACCAATGATGAGCCCAGATTCCGCGAAATGGCTTGAGGCCATGAAATCTGAGATGGGATCCATGTATGATAACAAAGTGTGGACTTTGGTTGACTTGCCCGATGATCAGCAAGCCATCGAGAATAAATGGATCTTCAAGAAGAAGACTGACGCTGATGGTAATGTTACCGTCTACAAAGCTCGACTTGTTGCCAAAGGTTTTCGACAAGTTCAAGGAGATGACTACGACGAGACCTTCTCACCCGTAGCGATGCTTAAGTCCGTCCGAATCATGTTAGCAATTGCTGCATTTTATGCTTATGAAATTTGGCAAATGGATGTAAAGACTGCATTCCTGAATGAATTTCGGGAAGAAGAGTTGTATATGATGCAACCTGCAGGTTTTATCGATCCAAAGGATGCTAACAAAGTGTGCAAGCTCCAGCGATCCATCTATGGAGTGGTGCAAGCATCTCAGAGTTGGAATAAACGTTTTGATAGTGTGATCAAAGCATATGGTTTTATACAGACTTTTGGAGAAGCCTGTATTTACAAGAAAGTGAGTGGGAGCTCTATAGCATTTCTAATATTATATGTGGATGACATATTGTTGATTGGAAATGATATAAAATTTCTGGATAGCATAAAAGGATACTTGAATAAGAGTTTTTCAATGAAAGACCTCGGTGAAGCTACTTATATATTGGGCATCAAGATTTATAGAGATAGATCAAGACACTTAATTGGACTTTCACAAAGCACATACTTTGATAAAGTTTTGAAGAAGTTCAAAATGGATCAAGCAAAGAAAGGGTTCTTGCCTGTATTACAAGGTGTGATGTTGAGTAAGAGTCAATGTCCGAGCACTCTAGAAGATAGAGAGAAAATGAAAGGTGTTCCCTATGCTTCAGCCATAGGCTCTATCATGTATGCAATGCTGCGTACCAGACCTGATGTGTGCCTTGCTATTAGTTTAGCAGGGAGATACCAAAGTAATCTAGGAGTGGATCACTTGACAGCGGTCAAGAACATCCTGAAATACCTAAAAAGGACTAAGGATATGTTTCTCGTTTATGGAGGTGACAAAAAGCTCGTCGTAAATGGTTACGTTGATGCAAGCTTTGACACTGATCCGGATGACTCTAAGTCACAAACCGGATATGTATTTATATTGAACGGTGGAGCTGTCAGTTGGAGCAGTTCTAAGCAAAGCATCGTGGCGGGATCTACGTGTGAAGCGGAGTACATAGCTGCTTCGAAAGCATCAAATGAAGGAGTCTGGATGAAGGAGTTCATATCCGATCTAGGTGTCATACCTAGTACATCGGGTCCAATGAAAATCTTTTGTGACAATACTGGTGCAATTGCCTTGGCAAAGGAATCCAAATTTCACAAGAGAACCAAGCACATCAAGAGACGCTTCAATTCCATCCACGATCAAGTCAAGGAGGGAGACATAGAGATTTGCAAGATACATACGGATCTGAATGTTGCAGACCCATTGACCAAGCCTATCTCACGAGCAAAACATGATCAGCACCAAGACTCCATGGGTGTTAGAATCATTACTGTGTAATCTAGATTATTGACTCTAGTGCAAGTGGGAGACTGAAGGAAATATGCCCTAGAGGCAATAATAAAGTTGCTATTTATATTTCCTTATATCATGATAAATGTTTATTATTCATTCTAGAATTGTATTAACCGGAAACTTAGTACATGTGTGAATACATAGACAAACAGAGTGTCACTAGTATGCCTCTACTTGACTAGCTCGTTGAATCAAAGATGGTTATGTTTCCTAGCCATAGACATGAGTTGTCATTTGATTAATGGGATCAAATCATTAGAGAATGATGTGCTTGACTTGACCCATTCCGTTAGCTTAGCACTTGATCGTTTAGTATATTGCTATTGCTTTCTTCATGACTTATATGTTCCTATGACTATGAGATTATGCAACTCCCGAATACCGGAGGAACACTTTGTGTGCTACCAAACGTCACAACGTAACTGGGTGATTATAAAGGTGCTCTACAGGTGTCTCCGATGGTGTTTGTTGAGTTGGCATAGATCGAGATTAGGATTTGTCACTCCGATTGTCGGAGAGGTATCTCTGGGCCCTCTCCGTAATGTACATCACTATAAGCCTAGCAAGCAATGTGACTAATGAGTTAGTTGCAGGATGATACATTACGGAACGAGTAAAGAGACTTGCCGGTAACGATATTGAACTAGGTATTGAGATACCGACGATCGAATCTCGGGCAAGTAACATACCGATGACAAAGGGAACAACATATGTTGTTATGCGGTTTGACCGATAAAGATCTTCGTAGAATATGTGGGAGCCAATATGAACATCCAGGTTCCGCTATTGGTTAATGACCGGAGACGTGTCTCGGTCATGTCTACATAGTTCTCGAACCCGTAGGGTCCGCACGCTTAACGTTCGGTGACGATCGGTATTATGAGTTTATGTGTTTTGATGTACCGAAGGTAGTTCGGAGTCCTGGATGTGATCACGGACATGACGAGGAGTCTCAAAATGGTCGATACATAAAGATTGATATATTGGATGACTATATTCAGACACCGGAAGTGTTCCGGGTGGTTTCGGGTAAAACCGGAGTGCCGGAGGGGTTACCTGAACCCCCGGGAGAACTAATGGGCCACATTGGCCTTAGTGGAGAGAGAGAGAGAGAGAGAGAGAGAGAGAGAGAGAGAGGGACGGCTAGGGCAGGCCGCGTGCCCCTCGCCCTCTAGTCCGAATTGGACTAGGGAAGGGGGGGCCGCCCCCTTTCCTTCTCCCTCTCCTCCTTCCTTTCCCCCTCCTAGTAGGAGGAGGAAAGGGGAGTCCTACTCCTACTAGGAGGAGGACTCCTCCTCTCCTGGCGCACCACAAGGGCCGGCCAGGCTACCCCTTGCTCCTTTATATACGGGGGCAGGGGGGCACCCTAGAACACACAACAGACATTGTTCTTAGCCGTGTGCGGTGCCCCCCTCCACCATAACCCACCTTGGTTATACCGTTGCAGTGCTTAGGCGAAGCCCTGCGCCGGTAGCTTCATCATCACCGCATCACGCCGTCGTGCTGACCAAGCTCTCCCTCAACACTCTGCTGGATCGTGAGTTCATGGCACGTCACCGAGCCGAACGTGTGCAGATCGCGGAGGTGCCGTACTTTCGGTGCTAGGGTCGATCGATCGTGAAGACGTACGACTACAGCAACCGCGTTGTCATAACGCTTCCGCTTACGGTCTACGAGGGTACGTAGACAACACTCTCCCCTCTCGTTGCTATGCATCACCATGATCTTGTGTGTGCGTAGGATTTTTTTTTGAAATTACTACGTTCCCCAACACCCTCAGCCCCGTGGGTGGACTACTCCCTCCTCATCATGGTGGCCGCCGGGATGACGAAGATGGCCACCGGTGATGATTTCCCCCACCGGCCGAGTGCCGGAGAAGGGCTCTAGATTGGATCTCGTGGTTCTAGAACTGGCCGCGGCTGGAACAAAATTCCGTCGACTCCCCCAGGGTTTTTGTAATATTTGAGAATTTATAGGGCGAAGAGGAGGTGCGGGAGGCCACCGAGGTGGGCACAACCCACCAGGGCGCGCTTGGGCCCCCAGGCGCACCTAGGTGGGTTATGCCCCCCTCGGGGCACCCCTCTGGTACTTCTTTGGCCCATGTTGTTCCATAAAAATTCTCCAAAACATTTCGCTGTGTTTGGACTCGGTTTGGTATTGATTTTATGCAATGTAAAAAAGAAGCAAAAAATAGCAACTGGCATTGGGCACTATGTCAATAGGTTAGTCCCAAGAAATGATATAAAGTTGCTATAAAATGATTGTAAAAACATCCAAAAATGATAGTATAACAGCATGAGTACTTCATAACTTATAGATACGTTGGAAACGTATCATTTATCACAACAATTTTAATCTTAGTTGTAGGACAATGAAGATGACTACCTGGGTGTAATAATTCTCCAACACCTGTGGAAGTCCATATTTATTATCCAACCAGTATATGTCATGGCGCGAAATTAGTTAAGCATACAAAAATTTAGAAATAGCAACTAAGTTCATATATTAATCAAGCATAGAAAATATCAGAATAAGCAATAGGTGACAACAATATCTACCTATAGGAGTCGTAAATCCAAGGTGTCTGGGTAAGCAGCAGACGAAGAACAATCAAGGTGGGCCCCCGGATGTCCAGTTCGTCCTGTATCTAAGGAAGTCAAAATTTGTGATTCAATCAGCAATATGTCATAAGGAATGTCCAGGAGCACATGGGAGGGAGTTGCTCACCATTTGGTAGTTGGATGAGGAGTAAATTGCATGAAACCACCACTTTAAAGCCTAGGTTTGCGAAAAACACTACGCTACACTTTTGTTGCACAAAACACCACGTCATGTGTAATGAATTTGCAAAAATCACTAATCGGCGGATCTGGTTCTGCTAAGGGAGATTATGACAGATGGCACCCGCCAGTCAGACCGCTTAACATCTCACATGGGACAGCGATGTTTGTTAGCGTTATCATCATGTGTGGCCCTATGGGGTCCATCTGTCATTGAAAAAGAAAACATTGGTTCATCTTATCCCGGCGAGGAAGAGGCCGCCGCCGTCGTCGTTGCTGCCCCCAGTCGACAAAGAAGCCTGCCACCCTTCCCGTACCCGGCCAAGGCAGAGGCCCGCCGCCGCGTTGCTGCACCGAGGACGAGGCAGCGGACGCCGCCGTCCCGCCCTCGCCCCCGGCCGAGTAGCAGCCTTCCACCACACGCCGGTGAGATGGCCGATGTGTCTCGGTCATGACAGAGCCGGAGTTCGACCCCCCGGACCAACCGCCGCCGCACCTTCTCAACGCCGGGAATCACCTCGCCGCCGTCCAGTTCGTCCAGATCCGGTCGGGATCGGGGCATCCGCCGGTTCCACACCTGAACCTCGGACTCGGTCCCTGCCCACAGCCGGCGAAGCTGCGGCTCGTGCGAGCGTCTGCAGGAAGCAGCACACCTGCGTCTCCCGCGACAGGTGAGGCCGCACCTCGACCTCCTGCAGGACGCCGCCGGCCTGGTTGATTCCCGCCCCGGCTGCGTCGTGAGCAGCACCCGCCGCACCATGCGTCGTTCCTGCGGCGTCTTGCGTCGCGCGCAGACCCTCCGGCATCGCATCCTCCTTACCCCGTCGCTTGCCTGAGACACGCGACGGCGGCCGCAGGGCACTTCTTCCGCCGGTTTGTGTGCTGCACACAAGGTGCTCGATGAAATGGTGAAGAGATGAGTTTTTTTTTCAAAAAGGGGGAGAGAGGAGTGTTACACAGACAAGTGGGCTCCATGTCAGCAAAACAATTTAATGTAACGGCGTGAGAAATTTGTGTCACGTTATCCTGACTGGCGGGCCCCATCTGTCATAATCTCACTTAACGGAGCCATATCCGCCGATCAGTGGCTTTTGCAAAACAATTACGAAAGACATGGTGTTTTCTGCAATAAAAGTGTAACGTAGTGTTTTTCGCAAACCTAACCTTCAAACTGGTGGTTTTCTACAATTTACTCTTGGATGAGTGGTATGGCATGGCAGACACCCACCCGTATGGGGGACAATGTGAATGCAATGAGTATTAGACGTAGACTTCTTTTGATGAATCGCACAGCCCTTTAGGGGTGGCGTGAGTTGTATATATATTGGTGTTACATAGGTACAAAGTACAAATCCTAACCATACACGGTTAGGTATACAGAAGCTATACGTAATACAATTACATAGTCTAACACCCTCCCTCAATCTTAACTGTAGCCTGAAGTACAAAGCAAGTTAAGATTGCGCCTACAACTTTCAAACTGAGGTTGTGGAAGTGGCTTCGTGAAGATGTCAGCAAGTTGACCTTTGGAGGAGATGAACTTGATATGAAGAAGCTTCTGTGCAACACGTTCCCTCACAAAATGATAGTCAACTTCGATGTGCTTGGTACGAGCATGAAATACAGGGTTAGATGAAAGGTACGTCGCACCAATATTATCACACCAAAGAACTGGTGGCTGCCCTTGAGAGACTCCCAACTCTCTCAACAGAGACTGTACCCAAATGAGCTCAGCCGTGGCATTGGCAACCGCCTTGTACTCTGCTTCAGTGCTACTCCGAGATACTGTGGCCTGCTTGCGCGCATTCCAGGCGATCAAGTTGCGACCAAAGAAGACAGCATAGCTCCCCGTTGATCGACGGTCATCCAGGCTCCCAACCCAATCTGCATCAGAGAACGCAGAGAGAGCACTCGAGGAGGTAGACCGAAGATGCAAGCCATAGGTGACAGTATGAGAGAGATAACGCAGTATACGCTTCACAGCTGACCAGTGTGATGTCCGAGGAGCATGAAGATACTGGCACACACGGTTAACCGCATAGGAGATATCCGGGCGTGTGATAGTCAAGTACTGCAGACCACCAACCACACTGCGGTACTCTGTAGCATCATTTGAAGAAAGAAAGGCACCATCCAAGGTTGATAACCGATCTGTCGCAGACATAGGGGTAGTAGCATGCTTGCAATGCAACATACCAGCACGTCGCAGCAGGTCCAAGGAGTACTTATGCTGAGTGAGAGTCAAACCAGCAGGAGACCGTGAAACCTCCAGACCAAGAAAGTAATGGAGGGCACCCAGATCCTTGACAGCAAAATGACCACCCAGAGCAGACAACAGACGATCAGCGGCGGCCTCTGAGGAGCTGATAAGAATAATGTCATCAACATAGACCAGCAGATACATAGTAACCTCGGGACGATGTAGCAGAAACAGAGACGTGTCAGCAGTGGATGGAGCAAAGCCAAGACATCGAAGCACTGAGCCAAGTCGTGCATGCCATGCACGTGGAGCCTGTTTAAGTCCATAGAGTGCCTTAACGAGACGGCACAGATGATGTGGACGAGCAGGATCAACAAAACCCGGAGGTTGCCGCATATACACCTCTTCCTCCAAGACCCCATGAAGAAAAGCGTTCTGAACATCAAGCTGACGCAGAGACCACCCTTTGGTAACAGCCAAGGACAGAAGCAGACGGATAGTGGTAGGTTTGACAACTGGACTGAACGTATCCTCATAATCAAGACCGTACCTTTGCTTAAAGCCTTTCGCCACAAGCCGCGCCTTGTAGCGCTCGATAGACCCATCCGCATGCTTCTTGACCTTGAACACCCACTTGGAGTCAATAATTTTGACACCAGACATGGGAGGAACAAGGCGCCAAGTATCATTCCGCTGAAGAGCCTGAAACTCCTGTTCCATGGCAGTACGCCAGTGAGGAATCCGAAGAGCCGCCTGAAAATGTCGAGGCTCAGCACTAGGGTCAGCCTCCGTTTGCGCCACACACGCCGCAATCCACGCAACCGTGCCATCTCTGCGCTCTTTTGGGCGAAAAATACCACTCTGACTGCGTGTATGAGCACGTCGAGTAGCGGTAGGTGGCAAAGGTGGTGGCGGAGGTGGTGTCGGAGATGCAGTCGAAGAAGATGGTGACAACGACACAGACGAATCACCAGTCTCAGGCGCGTCATGTGGAGCAGAGGACCACGCAGGGGTCGATGGAGAGGCGGCCGAACCAGGCGAGCGAGGCAACACCTGGCCAGGCATGCGGTCTGGCGGGGCTGACCTGCCTGGGGTCGAAGCAGCAGCAGCCGGCTCAGCCAGCTCGAGCGGACTAGGACGCGCCCCGCGCGGAGCCAAAGCAGCAGCCAACTCAGCCGGCTCGGGTGCCAGGCCAGGGCGCGGCCCGCACGAAGCAGCGACAGCTGGCTCAGCCGGCTCGGGTGCCAGCCCAGGTCGCGGCCCGAACGAAGCAGCGGCAGCTGGCTGGGCCTGCGCCAGCGAGCCAGCGGACGAGGGGCCAAAGGGAGGCGAAGGGGTGCTGATGCATGTGCCATGCACAGGAGAAACATCCCCTGAACACGCACCATCGAGTTCCCGAGCGACCACATGCGACGAATCATCCAGGAGCTCAAGTCGCGCTCCTCGCCCAATACCTGCACCATGGTTAGGTAGCAACGAGGGAGTATATGCAGCATCTACAAATTGAACAGGCAAAGGTAAAGTAGAGTTCTTAGGTGTAGTGGGAGTGGTGGAGGTGTCCGAAAGTGCAGAAAAAGGAAAAACATTCTCATCAAACACCACATCACGAGAGATGTAGACGCGGTTAGAGGGAACATGAAGACACTTGTACCCTTTATGAAGAGAACTATAACCAAGAAACACGCACTGTTTAAACCGAAACTCCAACTTGCGTTGGTTATATGGACGAAGATGAGGCCAACACGCACACCCAAAGACCTTGAGAAAAGTATAATCAGGAGTTTCATTCAGCAAGAGTTCAAGTGGTGTTTTCATCTGACGGAATCGTGTAGGAAGTCTATTAATAAGAAAGCATGCAGTGGAAAACGCATCACTCCAAAACCGGAAAGGAACGGAGGCATGGGCAAGCAAAGCAAGACCAGTCTCAACTATATGGCGATGCTTACGCTCGGCTACACCATTTTGCTGATGTGTATAAGGACAAGACACACGATGTGTGATTCCAAGCTTATTAAAGAATGCGTTGAGGTTGTGATACTCACCCCCCCCCAATCTGATTGCACGTGAATGATTTTGTGATTGAGCAGACGCTCAACATGCGCTTGGAATTGCAAGAAAACATTAAACACATCAGATTTGCGTTTAAGAAGATAAAGCCAAGTGAACCGACTGTAAGCATCAATAAAACTAACATAGTAATTATGGCCACTAACAGAGGTTTGAGCATGGCCCCATACATCTGAAAACACAAGTTCAAGCGGTTTATGGACTACACGACTCGACTCGGAAAACGGAAGCTGATGACTCTTGCCTTGCTGACAGGCATCACAAACTGCATCAACATGTTTAATGGACACAACTGGAAGCTCATGACGATGAAGTACATGGCGAACGATGGGAGTGGCAGGATGACCAAGGCGTGCATGCCAATGTGATGGAGACACACGAACACCACTGAAGGCACTGGGAGCTGGTGGCACATCAAGCGCATAAAGACCATTATTGCGTAGTCGACCTCTAAGAAGTACGTCCCTCGTGTCCCGATCCTTAACAAAAAAATGAAAAGGATGAAATTCAGCAAGAACATTATTATCACGAGTAAGTTTAGGAACTGAAAGCAAACTACGTGAAACAGAGGGAACACGAAGGACATTAAGAAGACGTAATTGTTTGGATCGATGTGTAAGAAGTGATGCCTGACCAAGATGTGAGATGTGCATACCTTCCCCATTAGCGGTGCGAACCTGATCGTGTCCACGGTACGGCTCCTGTGTAGAGAGCTTGCCCATCTCACTCGTCAGGTGATTGGTAGCCCCCGTATCCATGTACCAAGATGCATCAACTGGGTAAGAAGGAGTATGCCCCTGCTCATGAGTCGCGAGGGTAGCCTGCTTCTCATTGCCCTTGCCATTGTTCCCAAGCCCCAAGAAATCCTGCTTGAAGTGACGATGGCAACGAGAAGCAAGGTGACCATCAAGCCCACATAGCTGGCAGGGAATCTGAGCACCACATGAAGGGCAACAGGCACGGACTCGACCTCCTGTCGAGGTAGTGGTGTTCCGCGAATTAGTCGCGGTCGGCGGAGGCTTACCACCCTTTGGTGGCTTGGAGGGCTTGCCCTTCCCACGTGTTGCAGCGTTGGCGGAAGGAAAACTCGACGTAGACCGGCGAGCCTGGATGCGCTGCTCGGTAGCAAGGAGACGTGCGTACAACTCTCGTGGCTGGATGGGAGTGTCACGACCATTGATATTCTCCACCAAATTATCATAGTCGTCGCTCAGTCCGTTGAGTACATAGGAAGTGAACTCCTCCGGACCAAGCTCCTTGCCAATGGAGGCAAGTGTGTCAGCCATACCCCTCACCTTGTTGAAGTAGTCAGTGACGGTGAGATCATGAAGCTTCACCTCCCCAAGCGCAGTGCGAATGGCATGAGCCCGCGCCTGAGACTGCGAAGCAAAACTGGTGTGAAGAGCCGTCCACGCGTCCCGAGATGTAGAGGCGAAGATGACCAGTGACGAGACCCCCTCCATAAGAGAGGACTGGATGGCGGAGAGGATGGCCTGATCCTGAGCCACCCACGCATGATGCCCTGGATGGTATGGCGGCGGGCACGGCAGAGTGCCATCAACAAACCCCTCCAAGTAACGACTGCGGAGAAGTGGTAAGACCTGAGCACGCCATGACAGATAGTTATCCGTCGTCAACTTCACCGGGATGAGATGCGCAAAGTAGAACGGTGCATGAGATACACCATAATCCGAAGGCGGCGGCGGCGCATAAAAAACCGGGGGTGAAGGACCACTCGGCACGGCGGACGAAGCCACCAGCTCCGTCGATGCACCGCCGTAGGGCGCTCCGTATGAAGCGGGCGCACCGTAAGGAGACGCAGGCACCGAGGTTGGCGGGTAGGCGCAGGCCAACGGGGCAGCGTGGCCATAGGACTGCTGCAGCGGAGAGGGAGCCGACCACTGACTAGCCGGCGCGACGCCGTAGGAGCCGGCCACCGGCGGCTGTTGCAGGGACGAAGCACCCTGATGTGGATGTGCTGCTCCGTAGGGCACATACGAGATGCCCTGGTGATGCACGTCCGAGTGCAGAGGCGGGATGCCACCCGAGCCGGATTGCTGATGAAGATACGGGGCAGCGCCCTGGTAATGTGTATACGGAGCGGCGCCGTAGGAGCCTGCTGGCGGGACTCCATACGGATGCAGGACAGCGCCCTGGTGACTGGCGGCTGGAGCGGCACCATACGGTGCAGACGGGACGGCGGCGCCATAGGAGCCCGCCGGCGGAGTCGCCGACGACCGGCGACGGTGGCACGGCGGAGCCCCGGGCAGTGGCAGCCATGGAGGCGCCAGCCAGGGAAAGCAGCGGTGGAGAAGCCAAAAACGGAGAGGCCGGGAAGGCCGGAGCGGCGGCTCATGCGGGAGGAATCGCAGCTGCGGCGGCCGGCACCGAGGCCATAGATGCGATCGTGGCGGCAGCGGAAGCAACGACCGTAACTAAGCTGATACCATATTAGACGTAGACTTTTTTTGATTAATCGCACAGCCCTTTAGGGGTGGCGTGAGTTGTATATATATTGGTGTTACATAGGTACAAAGTACAAATCCTAACCATACACGGTTAGGTATACAGAAGCTATACGTAATACAATTACATAGTCTAACAATGAGTTCAAGTGGAGCACCCAATTTAAACGGAAATCCATCAGTTTCCTGTTGAGATCGTGGGGAGAGGAAGTGAAGCATGAATCATCGATAACCTGCAAAGAAGGGTTTCTTTGTTTTTTAGGAGAAGCGTTATTGGATATTGGATGGCTGTAGATGGCTACTAAGAATATAAAAGTGTGGGCCATTTCGAACATTGGACTGCACATGCGTTTAGTCAGCGGGCTGTGTAGTTAGTGTCACCAAACGCAAAATTTCTGAAGAACAACAGTAAGCTATGTGCCAAACCAGAATGTCGAGTCCTGGGGAAGGGGAAGACGTCGTTACAGATGGAAAAGTCTGGTAGCCATTGATGACGGTTGCCGAGTAGAGGAAAGACACAAGCGGGAGACGTCGTACCGCTAGCTGGTGGTCTTTCGAAGCAAACGGAAGATGGTGACTGCGCATGGTGGTGGACGGGTAGCGTGATCAGGATGACGTGTTGTGAGGCGGGGCGACGCGCGAGCGAGGGGGCGTCCATGGAGCGGTGAGCTATCCCACCATGAGTACAAACTCCAAGCAGTACATAGGGTATTACTCTTCATTAGAGGCGCGAACCTCAAACTGTGCATGCGGGCTCCGTTCTGGTACATCCCGTCATGTTCGCCATCCTACCGAGGGCACTAACGATTTTCTGCTCCCTCACTTGAAATGGCTTGCAATTCCAACATATATTTACAATCTTAGAATGTTGTATGTATTCTTGCGACTGCGATTACAGACTTGTTGTTGTCTAAAATTGTTCCTATGGGGCTTTATTTCGGTTGATATGATGCTTATTTCATCTCCAACAGATCTAGAATTTGTAGAAGTAAAATAAAATTATAGAGCAGCATCCTGGCATTCCTAGAGCTGCCAAGCACATGCAACAAATATTTTTGAACCATTTCTGAGGAGCGATGTCGTTCTTTTCAAACCAAAGGTGAGCACACAAACATGCGAATACCTGGGGTAGATACTGTCCTGGCTGAAGAGAAGACTGCCAAACACACACATGTAGAAAAGGCAAGACATGATGAGATCCTACTTGAAATTATACTTGGACAATTAAGTTGAAATACCCCAAGTTAGGTATTCAAAAGCATCTTGCTACATTACCTACTTGACTAGACTAAGGCACGATTACATTTTTGAAGATAACATATAAACACCGCCGACCACATTTGATGTGATGCGAGAAACTTGGTAACAACTAAAAATTGCAGCACCCTTCACCTGGAGAAAAGAAAAGTGTTAATTTGTTAGTAACCTGATGCAGATACTGACAAAACCTAATTGTAGCACCTATGACTATGTAAATCCTTCACCCTTTTCACATAAATTTTGTAGGTGATGGAGTTAAATGAGCCGACTAATGTGTGTAATAGAAAAATGGGCTACTAATATATTACTTTCAACTTATGGATTATGATATTGAAAATGAAGGGAGAACTATGGCATATAAGATCTGGATTATCAACATATCATTTATGCTCCAACACGTAGCGTCGTCACCATTTTAATTGTTTGTCTATGTTGTTAGCATGTGCGGATCCAAATCTCATCCACATGGGCAATATTTTGAGGGTGCACGCTACCCACATTGCCTGTCACATATCTTCCAAAGAGAAAAATCAAACATTTCAAAACTCACAAATTATATTAAGAAGATCTTCTTACCTGCTAAACCATTTTAGCACATTAGCACATCAAACCAGGAAATCATCCTAACTTTTTAGCTCCATTAGTTCCACCAGCAATGGTTGTGCCTAGAAGCATAAGAAGTCTGACAATTAAAAACAGTTCAACGATAAAGACAAATTGATAAGAGAGGGTAACATGAGACAATTAGAAAGATGAGCTGGCAAGTATAGCCTAAGCAAAATAATTCACTTAGATAACATATTTTTATAGGTGTGTTATAAGTCACTATAGATACTAGCAATAAATAAACAAAACCACATCTTCTATAAAATGTAAGTAATATTCATAAAAGTAGTCACTTAGCTACCTCATAATGGATAATTTAGCTAGTGAGAAGATGAAGAAAAGGCATAGCCTAGAATTTTCTCATCTAAACTCATTCTTCATCATATCAACCAGACACAATTATGAAAAATAAAATTATTTCTATGTGTTACCAAAATTATGAAAAATATTCACCTATAGGAGGGGCCATGAACGGCCATGAACAAATGACAAAATCACTAAGATTTCAGTAAGCATGTATTGAACCAAAGTTGTTTTGTTGGAGTTAAGTTTAGTAACAAAATCAGAAGAAATAATAATGGATACAAAATATCTAGCCTTGAGATTTCATACATAGTATCAACTATACATAGTATCAACTAGGTTAACATTCAACCTTTGATAAGGTATTTTCGAGGAAAGAAAACAACCATATCAAAAGATAACACATACTAAAATAATGTCGCTATGAGTTCATCCATCTAGCATAGGGAAAATTACTAAGTTTTTATTACTAGAATTTGCATACTAAGTTCAAGTGTAAGTGAACAATTAAGAATCACAATAATTCTATGTGAGCAATCATTTACAAAAATAACCAGATTAGGCTACTCCTAGTACATAAAGACAAAGGATGAGTGATCACCTTGTAGGTAGAAACTCCTAAAAGGATAGTACTCCCTAGAATATCGTACATCAAGTTTTGTGGAATGCATTGACTTGAGTTGAATCATATAGGCACTATTGTGCATATATAAAAATATTGCATTGGTATCCTCATCATACCCCATCAGTTTGTTCCATGGTATCGTTTCCGAAATTTGAGGAAGGGTGTTAAGAATGTTATGCAATGCAACTGTCCTTTGGGAAAACCATATGGAAACACCTTCAGAATTGACCTCCCTCCGCCACACTTGAATGTCATGGTAAGATAAAATGGCAACACCAACAATACTATCATCTATCTGGATAATCTGACACTGACATATGCCAAAATCATTCATCCTGCGAGGCCCCTTGATCAGGCTAAGGTTCTGCCCCTCCAAATCAAACTCAACTATATCGTCTCTCCCATACCTAGACAACCAGTAAACGGCATTACCAACAAGGGTATTGGAACTGCAAGGGCCATAAATAGTCTTAGGTTGAGTCTCTATTGAGATGAGATTGCCCCATTTGCCGGTCTCTGAGGAGAATACACGGACCAGAGGTCGTCGATTATTATGTATGTACATGGACAACATGACTACTTTGAAGGGGCTGGAGTGGCAGCTGCCGTGCACATGGCCCTGCTCGCCGGCGGCGCATAGCACGGCCCCGCTGAGATTGTTCATGTCGAACTCTGGTGGAACGGACAGACGATGTTGCTCGCCTGTGATGGGGTCGCACACAACGACCTCTTTACTCTTGATGTCTTCAATGAGGACCCTACCGTGGCGGCAACTGAGCACATAGTAACGTGGTTTATTGTAGTGTCCAAGGATGAAGCGCTTCGGAGGGATGCGATTGGGAGGATCCATGACCGAGTGGAACTCCTTCTCGTGGTTGTTGCCACACACGAGCAAGCCGAGGAGGGGTGCCTTCCGGTGGTGAGCACGGAAGCAGCGGAGGAAGTCGGGGTCTGTGGCGACACGTCGCCAGCGCTTGCAGACCGTGGATGCGCGCAGAAGGGAGGACGGTTGCGGCGGGAGGCGAAGTAGGATCTCCCAGAGCATATCATCATTGTTGTCCAGCAAGTTGCCGCGGCAGCCGCGGGGGCGGCGGATTACTCGGGCTCCGTCGTCGCTCGTGTGGGTCTGGGGATGGAGACGCGTGCTGCGTCGGCTGACCACTGTGGCACCCTCATCACTGGCGTGGATTTGGGGATGAAGGCGTGGGCTACGGCGGCGGCATATTCCGGCGTCCACCTCGCTGTGTTGGAGGCGTTTCATGTCGACGTACGCCGCCAGGGCAAGGCAAAAGATGTAGCTAGCTCGCTCGGGGAAGGAACACACGTACGTGGTGTACTGCCAGGAGTCTTGTATTGACTCGTGGTATAGGTCGACCAAAGCTACTAGTACTAGCTGATTACGCCGAGTTGACCGGCGCGCACGTACGTACAGAAAGGCTAATTAAGCAGCAATTACGGTTCGTGTTTATACAAGGTGATGGGTTCTAATCCGAGCCGGTCATAGACCCCAACGTGATTGATTCCTTTTTTTTTTTTTGAGGAGTCCTATACGTGATTGATTCCAACGGCCCTCAAACTGCTCCACGGTACTGGACTCCGTTCGATTGCGTCAAACTGTCGCCACACTCCTGACTGGGCTAGCCCATCATCGCGAGCCCACCCGAGGTAGCGAACCAACGCACTGTATAAAACCCGTGCATGGTAGTGAACCGGTCATGGTAGCGAGCATCTTTTTCTGGCTGGTTTCTTATTCGGTTTAGGGAAAGAAAAAATATTTCTGAAATGTGAGCATTTTTAAAAAAATTTGATAATATTTGTTTTGAAAAATCTGATAATTGTTTGCAAAATGCACAAACATTATTTTGTGATGCAATTTTTGAAATTGTCAAATACTATGTTTTTAAAAACATAAATATTTCAAAAAATCCGAATATTTTTTTAAAGCTACTCCCTCCGATCCATATAAATTATTGCTGATTTAGTAAAATCCGAGGGAGAAACATTTTTTGAAATTGCCAAAAAATTATTTAAAATCACAAAGTTTAACAAAATTGATAAAATATTTAATATCCATCTACACATTTTCTAAAAACTCCCCCCCCCCCCCCGAAATTTTCTAAACATTTTCTGAAATCACGAATATTCTTTCAAAATCAAGGTTTGTTTTTAAAAATTTGAATAGTTAGGAAATCTAGCATTTTTCCTAAAATTTTCAACATTTTATTAAACAAGGAAAGGAAACAAATAAATAAAACAGAAAACCGGACAAAACCGAACATGAATCGTATGGAAAGTTCCTAAAAGCCAGGATTCTATAGAGTAGGTAGCTACTACTTAGGTCGATCCATCTCCTGGTCATTCACCTTTTTGAAATGTAGACTGTTTGTCGCAGAATGCGTCAAATAGGGATCACCGTCCATTCGTCCTGCATCTGCTTCCGAATTTCCGTTTTGTCAAGGTTAGGTGGAGCACTACAGCCAAAGGCCAGGGTCGTGTGACCTAGTACATGGGCGACCACCCAGAGTTGTGGGCTCTAGGGCGCCTACGCACGGAGCTCCCATGGTGTCGTACTTGGCCGCTATGCCCCTGACCTCCATCTTATTTGTTGACTATTTTTGCCCCTGCTACTTTCATTTCAGTATTGTAATAAACATGGAAACGACATGTAAACTGAAAACAAACCATTGAGTCAGTGAAAAAAACAGTGGACCTCCAAATCCACGTATGGATTGGAGCACACCCTCCAAACACACAACCCACCTGCCTGATTTAGGCCGGCCAATTTCGTGTGGTCCGCATTTTTTACATTTATTTTTTTATTTTTCATTATCCACTTTGTTTTCTGTTTTACTATTAAATTTTTATGTATAATAGAAAATGTACACAGATTTAAAAATATTCAAAACTACAAACAGAACTAGTGGAACCGCAAAATGCTCGTGAATTCAAAAAGAATGTTCCCAATTTCAGAAAAAAATCACGAATTTCATAAATGTTTGCAAAGTTCAAAAAATGTTCACAAATTTAAAAATGATAACAGATTTAGGAAATATTTAGGGATTCATAAAATGTTCTAAAAATTTAAAAATCCAAATTACAATATATGATGAAAATTTCATAGAGTTTCCTAATTTCAAGAAAATTCCATGAATTTTCAAAGTGTTCTAAACTTTCAAACATCTTCATGACTTCAAAAAAATGCTCCATAAATTACAATTGTTTCTCTCCAAAGACTTCATCTATTCATGAAATGTTCAGAAAATTCCAAAAAACATTAATTGAAAAAATTATTCCCAAATTTCAAGAAATGTGAATGCATATAAAAAAATGTTCATAAAGTGGAGACAAGTCTTGAAATTGAAAAGGTGTTCATGAATTTGAAAATTATTCTGGTATTTTTAAATATAATGAATTTATAAATTGTTTCTGATATTAAAACTGCACACAATTTTTAAAAAAAATCCACAAATTGAAAATTTTCATGAATTCAGAAAAGTCAAAAGGTTTGAAAAAAATCACGAATTTGAAAAGAAATGTAAAAAGGATAAATAAAAATAAAAACGGGAAAAGAGAAAAATAAAAAATAAAGGAAAGATAAAAAAGTTCAGAGAAGGTTCGAAAATGTTTCTAGAACCGGCGGGAAGAAAACCTGAATGGACCGGCAGAGAACAGGGCGCGTGTGGGGTTACAAGGTAGGTTGCTTGTTTTATACATAGTTCAAACGCAGGCGCTCATACTTACGCACATAGACTCACCCCTCTAAACGCACATCTTATCACTATAAACCTCCGAGAGACTAAGCCGATACATCATCTTAAGATCGACTACAGAGGCATTTGCAGTAGGTCGATAATCCAGCTACTTACGTATGAAACAGGAAGGCCCCAGAAATAGTCGATCAGTTCGTATTGTCACACGTGCAAGTCCACAGCAATGCCCAACCCACTTCTTATCGATGCAATATTTTCATGGAGAAAACGACTCAACAGTCTGTAGAGGAAAGTATAGCCCCCCACCCCCAACCACCTCAATGGATCAATTTCCCCCTCGACTCCAAAACCGGATCAATTAGACCCCAAGGTGGTATTGGACATAATTTTAGGTGGTATTTGAATAGGCAGTGCTGACTTGACGAGATGACTTGTCAATGATTAAATCAGGTGGTTTTCTCGGGAAGGAATTGCTTAGGTGATTTATTTATTTTCTTTCTACTCAGCTCCCTCTACCTCTCCCCGACTGCTGTCATCGCCACCCACCTGCCTTGTCACTAGAGTTGATAGTTTCCCCACTATCCCCGCCCGCCAACGTCATGGCCATAGGTGAGTTCTGTGGTCGGCTGATGACTCGACCCCTCCTCTACCCCCTCTGATGATCGCACAGCTATGGAAAAGTAGGACTCGTTGGGAGTTTTGGGGTTTGGGGAAGGACACAGTTGTGGACAACAGAAGCATCAGATTTAGTTGGCATGACCGTGAGTTGGTAGCCATGGTAGTGGTTTTGGACGCCTGCCATGGCAGTAGTTTTGGACGCCTGCCATGGCAGCCAAATCGAGCAGGTTATTTTTATAGAAGAGAGGGGAATCATGGGAAACTTGGCTTATATGTGCATATATTGAGATAAGAGGAAATTGGAGTGTGAATGGTGGTGTACTGATATAAAGTTTGAATTTCTTTTTGTAGTGATATGAAGTTTGAATTATTTGTGTACTGTTGTAAAGATTGATTTTTGTGTGTACTGATATGAAGCTTCAATTTTTTGTACAAGGGGTGTTGAGGAGGCACCAGATCCAGAGGAATGCTTTAGTGTCTAACTGCACTATTTTGGCAAGTTCCAGATAGTGAATGGCTTGATTGACTACAAGGATGGACTGATGGCTATGTTACTTGTGGAGAGAAGCAAAGTGGGTCATGAAGAGTTATTACTACATTCAGAAGATTTTTCAATAAAGGGCTTTTCATTGAATTGAAATATCGAGTTGATACAGACGCATCAAAGATCACCCGGCCTCTGCATAGCTAGATGCACACAGCCAAAAGTTTGAAGAAGTCTAGATAAAAAAATATGGCTAAACAGCCACAAGTAAAAAATAAAACAAGCCTATAGCAGGGCCAATCCAATTCGAAGATCACACCGCCATCCATGGGTTAGAAAATCTCCCTGGCCGAACGCTCCAGCCGTGTAGACACCATCATAAAAAGGTCTCTGTCCTCCGGCCGCTGCAGGATAGACCACATACGGAGCCATCGCGAGCATATATGAATAACCTGCATAGGAGAAGAAACGCATTTACGGTTAAAAACAATATCATTCCTAGTGAGCCAGAGTGCCCAACATAAGGCAGCCGCCCCACAAGAATGTGTTTAGAAAATTGTTTATCTATTCCCCTCAACCAGTTGCCGAACATATTACGTGCACTACGTGGAGGGTATAGATTCGAAGCTATTTGGACAATGGCCCATACCGATCGAGCAAACTTGCATTCAAAAAATAAGTGCTTAATCGACTCATCATGGTGGCAGAAAACACATTTTTTGCAACCTAGCCAGTTTCGTCATGCCAAATTGTCCCTAGTTAAGATAACTCCTTTAGTGAAAAACCATAGGAAATTTTTCACTTTTAGGGGAATCTTAAGCTTTCACAATTTCCTATTATCTATTGGTACCTCGTTATGAACCAGTGTATCATACATGGATTTAACCGAAAACTTACCACTCTGATGCAATTTCCATTTAAAGATATCCGGTTCCACTAACAGCTGGATGGCTCCCAGTCGGGTTAGCAGATCATCCCATGCTGCCAATCAAGGACCAATGAGGGTTCGACGAAAAGAAATATCAAGTAGAAAGAGGGCACTGCAAGGGCAAATTTAGTTATAAAATGCACTGGCTTGTTCCAGGAAAAATATTGAGGGATGGTTTGCTCTTTCTCCATGATGATGCAACTGTTGAGAAGATGGTGCATGCAACTTCACATGGGGAATATGCAGAGACCTTCGTGGAGGAACTGTTCATGCAGAATTCAGTGGTGGCAACTTCTAACGAAGAACCGATGGATTTGGTTTCCTTTTCACACATGACTCACTCACCTCCAATCTTCGTGAATCGTGCCTTTATTCGACCATCCTCAATTCCCCCATGGCCCCAGCTCCATTTGCATAGGCCATTTTCAACAAAGGGAATATAATAATATCATGGAGATACCAATTACACCTAGCCTCTACAACAATGCAGTGTCGTAAAGATATTGCAGATGCACACGGCCAAAAGACAAGGAAAAGAAAAAAAAAGATCTCGTTATAGTGATCAATTCCTTATAGTTGTAGCATGAACCATCACCTACACAACACTCTAAGTCTAGATTCACCAAAAGCGATGCCTCCATTAAGAAAATAGTGCACAAGCACCATCATCTCCCGATCATATAGATCTTAGATTTTCACCTTGGAGAAGATCCGCGCTCTCAAAACAATGCCTTCAACAAGGTCACTGTCAGGCACAACCAATTAAAGCTAGACCTTGTGTTTTTCACCCTGAAAACTAAGAATCTGTACTCCACCTGTGTTGCCGCCCCCACTCGCCTATCCCACTGCTACGAGTCACAATTAACCAAGCAAAGTCCTCATCGCCACAAAGACTCTATCCGCCATTAGAAGGCCTCAGACCTAAGCCACCATGACATTCTCCTCCACTGTCTTCACCATGAAAATCGAAATACCGACAAGTCGCATAACGTCAACAGGCACCGAAGCTCCACATCACACTCTCCTGAAGCCACTCAGGCTGAAATAGGGGCGCATACGACCGAATATCATCCGATCCAGGAATCTACAAGCGTCAAGCACACAATGAAGATCTCTGACGGAGCATTCCGGAACTCGTCAACAGCCAGATCCATGAGGGCTGGGAACTAGCAGAACACCATCATAGAGCAAAAAGAACCCAATAACCGCGCCACCCACCGGTTCCCAGCAGCACGCTGGAGATCTCGGCAGGCACTGCCGCTACCACCCGCACCACGGGGAGATGAATAACTGAGTCGCACCGAGCCCCCCGAACCAGTCGCCGTGCCGCCCTCACGGCCATAGCGACAACTGAGGTCGCTGAAGAAATCAGGGTCGCCGCCCCGGCGCCCATCTCCGCCGGACGAACCACGCCGTCTACGGCCGCCATGAATCTCCGGCTAGAGATCCCGCTATGCGAGAAAGGATAGGGCCCCCGCTGCCATCAGCCGCGCGAGAAGGACGAGGACCCGCCACCATCGTCAGCCTCGCAACCTTTGACCGGAGGCTTCCTTCGGCGGTGGCGGGCGGAGCAAGATCGGAAGGGGAAGGGGTGGCCGCTGTGCGAGGGTTCCGCCTGAGTCATCCCACCTGGGAGTGACACGGGGGGCAGGAGCGATCAATTTGGTTCCAGCCTAGATAGAATAACCTCATAGACCACGGCGACTTGTCGTGTGCTGGTCTGATTTGGTCCACTGAACTCCCTTCCTCCTCAATCGCCTTCCTCTCTGTTGGAGCAGCATGTTGACACTGGTGCACACCCACTTGATGCCATGGACCTCTATCCTCTTATTTCTTGATGTTTCATCGTCGATTGGAGCCGCATGCCACTCATGTTAGTAGTTAGTTTTTTTCGAAAAGGGGGGCTCCCCGGCCTCTGCATCAGAGTGATGCATACGGCCATCTTATTAACCAAATAAACAGGTTCCAACAAGGTTCCAAAGTTCAAAGCCCTCAGATATGAGTTAAAAAAGTGGAGCAAAAGAATCTCTAAGCTGAAGGTGGCAATTGACAATTCTAATCTTGCTGTGGCCAACATTGATGCCCTAGAAAACCTCCGGCCGTTATCTACGCTAGAACATATTTAGGAATATTCTGAAGAAACACATCTTACGTCTATTGAACTACCAACGGCAATACTGGCAAAAGAGATGCACCATTCGCTGGGTTAAACTGGGTGATGAAGACACGAAGTTCTTAAAGGCGATGGCCTCGGAAAGATTTAGACGCAACACGATCCCCACTCTGAAAATGCCTGATGGCACAATGGCTGATGATCATGCAAGCAAAGAGGCGATCATATACCAAACGTTCAAAGATAGACTGGGAAAATCCGGTGAATTCCAAATGAAATTTGACTTGCAAAACATCATCAAAAAGGTTGAGGGTTTGGATCAGCTGACAATGCCTTTCACCACGAATGAAATAGATGCTGTCATCAAGGAAATGCCGGCTGACCGAGCACCTGGTCCGGATGGCTTCACTGGCTTATTTCTGAAAAAATGCTGGCCCCTAATTAAAGATGACTTCTATGAACTCTGTAATCAATTCTATGAGGGTGGCCTCAATCTTGAAAGCATTAATGATGGATTTATTACACTCATACCCAAAGTTCGATCACCTGAGACAGTTTCTGATTTTCGGCCAATTACTTTGCTCAACTGCTGCCTCAAGGTAATCACGAAACTGCTCGCAAATCGGCTCCAAAAACTCATTCTTAAAATTGTCCATCGAAATCAGTACGGATTCATCAAAGGTAGATCCATACAAGATTGTTTGGCCTGGGCATTCGAGTACATACATCAATGCCAAACTTCAAAACAGAAGATTGTCTTGCTCAAACTAGATTTCGCCAAAGCATTCGACACGATCGAGCATGATGCCATGATTAAAATTATGGAGCACATGGGGTTTAACGCCAAATGGCTGGATTGGATCAAATGTATCTTCTCATCCGGAAAATCCTCAGTCCTCCTTAACAGTGTTCCAGGTCGACAATTTCTCTGCAAATGTGGTGTTCGTCAAGGGGACCCTTTATCACCCCTCATCTTTGTTCTTGCAGCTGACCTCCTGCAAGCTGCTATTAATGACGCGTTCCGACATGGCCGAATTCAACTACCGTTTCAGAGACCAAACCAGCATGATTACCCTGTGATCCAATATGCCGACGACACGATTATTCTACTTCCAGCCTCCGCTGAACAAGCCAGGACAATCAAGGGCATTCTTTCAGACTATGCTGCTTCCATTGGTTTAAAAATTAATTTCCACAAGTCCACCTTAATCCCAATCAACTGCGAGCCCGATTGCTACAATGACATCGCCTCCATCTTCGGCTGTAAGGTAGGCTCTATGCCCTTCACGTACTTGGGATTGCCTCTCGGAATAACCAAACCTACGGTCCAAGATCTTATGCCTCTAGTCTGCACGATGGAAAGAAGAATGACCAGCACTCTAACATTGATGTCATATGGTGCAAAGTTGTCGCTCCTCAACACGATGATCACTTCGCTCACCATATTTGCTCTCTGTACCCTCAAACTCCCACCGAAAATTCTAGAGCTGCTTGATAAACTCAGAAGAAAGTGCCTTTGGACAAGAAAAACGGAGCAAGGAGATAAATGTAACTCCCTTGCAGCTTGGGACATGGTTTGCCGACCAAAACAAAGTGGTGGTCTCGGTATCATCAATCTCCATGTCCAAAGCGAGGCCCTTCTCCTCAAATATCTCCACAAATTTTACAACCACCATGACTTGCCTTGGGTGGAGTTGATATGGACAACATACTACACGCACAAGATCCCACACGCGTCGGATCCATGCGGATCATTCTGGTGGAGAGACGTGCTGAAACTCACACCAATATATCGAGGTATATCCAGGACAATTGTATATGTGGGAGACACGGTTCTTATGTGGAAAGACCTATGGTTGGAATCTGTGCTGGAAGAATCGCACCCGCGGGCCTTCTCCTTTGCATTAAATGAGGATATCTCTGTGAAAGATTTCTTGGGATCCACCTCCCTCCATGAAACGTTTCATCTTCCCCTTTAAGTGCAAGCACATGGAGAAGTCCGTGACCTGCAACAAAAAGTGCTACACATTGGTGATCTTGAGGACTCCCACACACATGACAGGTGGGTATATTGTTGGGGTTCGACAGACCTCAAAGCTAATAGATACTACAAATTCTACTTTCGGGATGTGAAGGCCCACCAATCCTACCACTGGCTCTGGAAGTCCAAAGTCACGCTAAAAATCAAGATGTTTGGATGGTTTTTACTCTCTGACCGACTAAACACTCGCAACATGCTCAAGAGAAGGCACTACAACATCGGAGATGACTTTAGCTGCCTCTTATGCAACCAGCAAGTTGAAGAGGATGTGGAACACATGATCTTCCAATGCCCTTTCAGCAAATACTGTTGGTCCAAACTAGGGATCATGTGGGAAGAATCCGGCTCCATACTGCACTGGATAAGCAAGGCCTCTAATGATTGGAACAAACCCCTGTTCATGGAAATCTTCTTACAAGCAGCTTGGAGCATATGGAAAGAAAGGAATAACAAACACTTCAGAGGCATCCCTCCAACATACCACGGCTGGCTTGATAGGTTCAAGCAAGATTTCACCCTTCTCCAACACAGAACAAGAGTAGACTTGAGAGACTTTATTCTCTCTTTTGCAAACAATCTTCCACCCCACTAGTCAATCTAGAACTTGGTCAAATCAGACTCTCCCCCAAAGGGGTGGATGAGATACTTGTAAATATGGGTTGTACAGTGTACCTTACTTTTTGAGTAATACAATCACAGTGGGAGTCTCTCCCACTGTACAAGCTCTAAAAAAACAAGGTTCCAAAGTCTCCAACTGACAAAACAAAAAGGAAAGCTCACACAGAGCTAAAAGGGCTAGAAACACCAACTAGCCAAGAAAAGATGCCACAACCGGCTAGCTAAAGATAGATAGGTAAACTAATTGCCTATCCTATTACATGACTGCCATCCAAACCGGTTGAAGATATCCCGAGCTACCATCTCCCAGCGGAGAGATCCAGTAACCAAATGCTCCCTGGCCTCCGTCTGAGTGAGTAACGACCACGAACGGATCAGTGTCGTGGCTCGGAAAATAACCTGCAAAAAGTGAATACGTGATATTCTGTTAAAAACCAAATCATTTCTGCAATTCCAGATAGTCCACAACAAGGCGCAAACTCCAACACGAATATGTCTCGCTAAGTCAGGCTCAATCCCATTAAGCCATGTCCCAAATAGCGCATTGACAGAATTTGGTGGAGTAATCTTAAAAGCAATGTGGACCGTCTGCCATAGAACTGTGGCTAACGGGCAATCAAAAAAGAGGTGTTTAATCGTCTCATCCCGATCACAGAAACTACACCTAGTAGGTCCTGTCCAATTACGCTTTATCAAGTTGTCCTTGGTTAAAATAACTTGTTTATGGACAAACCACATAAACACTTTTATTTTCAAAGGCACTTTAACATCCCAAACATGCTTAGAGGTAGGAATGGAGGACGAATTAATAACATCAATATACATTGATTTAACTGTGAATACTCCAGACCTAACCAGCTTCCAGCGTAATGCATCGGGTTGTTGAGAAAGCTGAACCTCCATCAGTCTCCTAACTAGACGAAGCCAAGCTTCCCAACGATTGCCCGCTAGCGACCGTCGGAACTGAATATTAAGGGGGATAGATTGAAATACCGTTGCAACGAACACCTCACGTCGTTGAACAATACGATATAAAGACGGATATTGAATGGCCAAGGGTGTCTCTCCTAGCCAAGTATCCTCCCAGAAACGTGTAGTAGCGCCGTTGCCAATAATGAACTTTGTCCTATTAAAAAAGGACTGTTTGACTTTCATCAGTCCTCTCCAGAAAGGCGAGTCGGTTAGCCTGACTGTAACCTGGGACAAAGTTTTTGTGTGGAGGTACTTGCTACGAAGGATTTGCGCCCACGAGGCATCAGTCTCAGAAGACAGTTTCCACAGCCACTTACTAAGAAGACATATGTTCTTAACTTCAAGATTCTCGATCCCGAGACCCCCTTGGTCTTTCGGTCTACGGATGATATCCCATTTAGCTAGCCGGTACTTTCTTTTTAAGTCATCACCCTGCCAAAAGAAACGCGATCGATAGAAGTCCAGTCTTTTCCTAACACCAACTGGGACTTCAAAGAACGATAAGAGAAACATAGGCATACTCGTGAGAACCGAATTTATCAGAATTAATCGGCCACCGTATGACATTAGCTTGCCCTTCCAGCAACTCAGCTTTTTCTCAAATCGGTCTTCGACGCACTTCCATTCTTTGTTCGTCAGCCTTCGATGGTGGATCGGGATACCTAAGTAAGAGAAAGGTAACTCCCCCAACTCGCACCCGAACAATTGCCTATAAGCGTCCTGTTCATCCTTGGCTCTACCAAAGCAGAACAACTCGCTCTTATGAAAGTTAATCTTTAACCCGGTCAATTGTTCGAAAAGGCATAACACCAGCTTCATATTTCTCGCCTTGGCCAAGTCATGCTCCATAAAGATGATTGTATCATCAGCGTGCTGCAGGATGGATACACCTCCATCAACAAGATGAGGTACCAAGCCACCTACTTGACCATTCTCCTTAGCCCTTCCTATCAAAATTGCTAACATATCAACCACAATGTTAAACAGTATAGGGGACATCGGATCTCCTTGTCTTAGGCCTTTATGTGTCTGGAAGTAACGACCAATATCGTCATTCACTTTAATTCCCACACTACCTTTTTGCGTAAATGATTCAACCTGGCGGCGCCAGGCTTCATCAAAACATTTCATACGCAATGCCTGTTGAAGGAATGACCATTTGACCTTATCGTACGCTTTCTCGAAATCCACCTTAAAAATTACTCCATCTAATTTTTTTGAATGGATTTCATGGAGCGTTTCATGAAGGATGACCACCCCTTTAAGGATGTTTCTGTCCGGCATAAAAGCAGTTTGGGATTGTTGCACCACAGAATGCGCAATCTGTGTGAGCCTATTAGTCCCGACCTTGGTGAAAATTTTGAAACTAACATTGAGAAGGCAGATCGGCCTGAACTGCTCAATTCTCACAGCATCAGTTTTCTTAGGGAGCAGTGTGATAGTTCCAAAGTTCAAGTGAAATAAGTGACGATGTCCAGAGAAAAGATCATGAAACATAGGTAGCAAATCCCCCTTAATAATGTGCCAGCACTTTTTGTAGAACTCAACCGGGAAACCATCCGGACCAGGAGCCTTATTATTTTTCATCTGTGCAATAGCATCAAACACCTCCTTCTTAGAGAACGGGGCAACCAGAATATCATTATCAACAGCCGACAGTTGAGGTACATCCTCAGTCCTGGACTCGTCGAAGAACACACAGCTGTCCTCCGGCGGTCCAAACAACTGCCTATAATACTCAGTTATATAGGTTTTGAGGTTGTCCTGTCCTAAAATGGTTCCCTCATCTTGCTCAAGTTGAAAAATCCTCTTCTTTCTGTGCTTACCATTAGCAATCAAGTGGAAGAATTGAGTATTCGCGCCCCCTTGGACCACTCTGCGGACCTTAGCCCGCAACGCCCACTTCAGTTCTTCTTCACGGAGAAGTTCTTTCAACCTCTTCTCTGCCTCAGATTTAACCTGAAGCTCAGCTGGCAGCAAAATCGTGGATTCGGCCTTTATGTCTAGGTCCTGTACAAGAGAAAGGAGCCTTTCCTTTTCAATCTTATACACCCCACTAAGGTGCTTAGCCCAACCCTGTAAGAAACTTCTCAAATTCCTAATCTTATTCTGCCAGCGCTCGACCGAAGTCCTCCCTCCTGCACCCTTAGCCCATTCCCTGGCAATCAGGTCCAAGAATCCTTCGCGTTCGAACCAGGCCATCTCGAATGAAAAGGCGTTTTTGTTCCCCACGTGGCTCGGCTCACCAGAATCCACGAACAGGGGAGTGTGATCGGATATGCCCCGCGAGAGAGCTTGAACCGTTACAAGAGGGAACTTCTGTTCCCACTCCACGCTCGCGAGAACTCGATCAAGCTTTTCATAAGTCGGGTTTGGCAAAGCATTAGCCCAGGTAAACTTTCTACCAGAAAGCTCAATCTCCCTCAGATCCAAGCTTTCAATAATGGTATTGAACATAAACGACCACCTGCCGTCGAAGTTATCATTGTTTTTCTCCTCTCTCCTCCTAATGATATTGAAATCACCCCCAACTAAAATTGGGAGCTGCTCTGACCCACAGATTCGAACAAGGTCCGCCAGAAACTCCCAGTTCGCATTGTAAGTGATGAGCGTGTCTTCTCAAGCATGTGTAATAGAATGGGAAAGATTTTTCTTGCAGACAGTTTGCTGCTAGGAATAGCATGAGAAATCATTAAAAAAATTGGTGTTGGATATACGACTATAACTGCTGACCTCAAAGATAGAAAGAATAGAAGAGTAGTTCTCAGTTATTGGTCATGTTGAGTTGTCTTTTGATCATTAGGTGTGTGGTATATCGTTTTGGAGCACCTACATTCACTTCTCCACAATGCCCCGGTATATATGGGCGAACCATTGCGTGTCCTCCCCCTCCGGATCACACATGAGCCCCCGCATCGCCCCCCCCCCCCCCGCGCGGGTAACTTGGACGCCGGCGCGCGCCATACTCCCCTCACCTCCTTCGCGCCCTCGATGTCGTCCGGAGCCCCCGGGGCAAAGCCCCTCGCAGTGGCCGGCGGTAGGGCACCTTTTCTCCGCTACTTGGGGATGGTCGATTCGGGGCGACCAATCTAGGCGGCGGCGGCGGGCAGGCGCAGAGCTCAGTGGCACAGCGGCGCCGTCTCACGTCGGCGGTGTGCTCGCGAGGGCGAGCGGCGGCACGGTGTCCCTTGGATTGGTGGTGGTGTCCATCTCCTCCGTCGGAGGTGGTCGGACTAGATGAAGGATCTCGAGATCCGTCATCTAGTCCCGGCTACGAGTTGGGAAGACGTAGTTGCCGGTGAAAACCGAGCAGGGCGGGCAATGCCGGCGTTTTGCGCCGCTACCTTGATGAAGGCAGCGTCGTGTAACTAATGTCGACCCACTCGTGCTACTCCGGGGGAAAACCTAGGATCTGGTCTTCCAGATCAGACGATGGCAGCATTGTGGTGTCGTTTCTCTCTTGGGAGCATCGTTTGCGGAGTAGCGCTGGAAGACAGGGTGGGAGGTGGAGGTCTTCATCTTGCACGAAGCTTTTGTGGAGATGTCAAGTCATGTCTGGCCGACAGGTGCTACGCTGTGTCATGCATGTTTGGCAGGTGCTCCGCATGACAGATTTTCCAGAGGCTTCGCGTCTGGATGGACGAGCGCAGGGAGGTGCGCCGTTGGGCCCCGTGGTGGCGTCGACGGATGGCCAGACCGACAAGGATGATGTGAATCTCTCTCCTGGAGATGGGTCAGCGGTTCGATGATGATGGCGGTTTTCTAATACATGTGCATGTGGTGTATGCTTTAGGTCAGCTGCACCGGTTGTTGGTTCTGAGACATTATGTAGATGGATCGGCGACGACGCCAGTTTTAGATATGAGGAGTGAGAGCACTCCACATTATCGAGTTGTAGGTGTGAGTGGTGGCTTCGAATGGCTTGATGTATGTTCTTGTAAGACATTTGTTGAATATTTAAGAAAGATGGTGTGCATCGATTGGTACAAAGGCCGGGGTTTTAATCTCGTTTTACAAAAAAGAAAGTGTCAAATCTGTTGTATTTTTGTGAACAAGTTATATATATATATTGTCATGGCATGGCCATCTAAATGCACCTTGGTCTATGGCAGGGAGTATGCAGTTGTATATGGAGTTTATGCTTTGATCACGCTCGGCCACTATGCATGCATGGCCCAACTCATCTTTGGGATGGAAATATGCATCTGCGAGCATGGAAACGTAGGCAAATTTGACAAAAGCACGTCGTAAATTGCGTGACTGGAAAGCTTTAACATGAATTCAGTACTAAAATGCATTCCAATCAGGAGACTTTCTCATATAGCTAGCTATGTCAAAACATAAAGAAATCCAGTCAAAATGCCAACGTTTCGTGCCAAGGATCAACCATGCCCAGTAACTAGTCTAGCAGTGGAACTGGAAAACAGAGTAGCAAATCGATCGATCTACACTAAATTCATGGATGGGGTCGTGGGCCTTCCCTCACTCCGGCTCGCCGCTATCAACTATCATCAGCATCAGCATCGTCCTTCGCCAGGATATCCTTGACGATGGAGAAGGCATGCTTTGCCGGGCCGTCATTCTGGTGATAGTGTACTAGGAGGAGTCCAAGCCCGCCGCCTTGCTCGTTGGGGACGCCCACCTTGAGCGCCGGCGAGCGGAACGCAAACACCCGGATCCTGATGGGCTCCATGGCGTCATCCTTCTGATCGACGGTCAGCTTGTGCAATTTCAAGAACTTGCCCCAGCCGCCGACGAGGCGGTAGGAGTCGTTGGACTTGACGTAGTTGATGCTGAGGAGGTAGGGCTGGCCGGTGCGGTCGTAGGCCTGCGCCTTCACCCGAGGCTTCTCTGCTTCCTTCAGGAACTCCTCCAGCGGAATCGGCTGCTTCTTGGAGCGCAAGTCCTTGCACGGAATCTGCAGGCGATTCTGGTAGACCAGTCGATCCGACTTCCACAGGGGCCCGTCGTGGATGCGCTTTGGGGCGAGGGCCTTCGGGTGATAGATCACGTCCAGCAGACTGGGGATGGCGTCGGCGGTCGAGTCCGGCGAGAGCCCGTCCCGGACCATGCCGGCCTTCTTGGGTTTCTTGCTTGCTCTGGCCGCGGTAGGCTGCGCGCGTCGGCTGCCAGCGGCGGGGCGCGGCTGGCTCTGCTCCGCCGCCACCGTCTCGTCCAGCGAGTTGCCGCCGCCCACGCCGCACCCTCCCGATGCCGCCGACGACTCCGTGCCGGCGTCCTGCGTCTTCTTGAACTTCTTGGACTTCTTGGTTGCCGCGGTAGACGTGGCCCGCGGGATGCCAGCGCCGGGGCGTGGCGGGCTCTGCCTTCGGTCTCCCACGACGGAGACGGTCACGTATGGCTCCGGCGAACTGCCTCCCACGCCGGGCCCTGCGGCCCCTGCCGATGCCGCCGCCGACGCCATGCCGGCCTCCTCCTGCGGCTTCCTCAACTTCTTGGTTGCCGCCGTAGATAGAGCCCGTGGGATGCCACCGCCGGGGCGCGGCCGGCTCTGCTCCGCCGCCAGCAGCCTGGCCTCACCGCCAACAATGTCCCCGTGCAGCCTGGGGTCTCTGACAACGGTCAGGTCTGGCTCCGGCGAACTGCCGCCCCCGCCGGGCCCTGCGGCCCCTGCCGATGGAGGCGTCGACGCCATGCCGGCGGCCAAGAACGCGCTTCTTGCGGGAGATTGGGCGCCGCGGGCTCTGATCAGCGGCAAGATTCTGAATCTCAGCGGCGGTAGGCGATGGGATGGAAATACGCTCGTGCTCTGGATTCTTCCAGTATAAATAGAGAGCAGAGCGCACGCAGGACGAGCGGGTGCTCTGTAGAGAGCGAGCAGAGTATTTCCATATTTTATTATACACGGTGGATTCCATATTTTCCACATATTTTAAATATGGAAACTATTCTGAAACTGTGTGTCCTATGTTTATGAAACTGGTTCATATAACTGAAATCGATTAAAATATGTCTGAAATGTGTATGAAAATATATGAACAGAAAATAAAATTTGACTTCAGATGTTGAAAATTGTGTGAAATGTCTCTGAAATGTTTTGAAAAGCATAGCAACTGATCTGTGCATAAAATGTTTGTGGAATGTTTCAGAAAAAATGATTGAAATATGAAAAAAAAAGTATTGAAATCCGTGTCTATATTTGTAACATTTATAATTCCTGAAATATTGATGGAATAATTGAAATATGTGCTTAAGAACTGTCACTAAAACAACTTCAATTTATTTTATAATAAAATTTAAAATATATATGTGATAGCTGAAATTGTTGTGAAATATGTGTCGGATAATATTGATTATTTATTTTAAATGAAGTTAGAATATTTCTTAAATAATTGAAATTTGTGTTTTTTACAGAATTTTAATATGATTGAAATTGTTAATTTTGAACCAAAAAAGGGGCAAAATATATTTTAAAAATTCTTTGTTTGAGCAAATTATTATGATTTAAAAAAATATCATTATATTGTATATTTTCAAAACTTTAAATTATAGTATTATTAACTATTTCTAATATATAAATAAGGAAAATACATTACATATAATGAATAGAAACTATCCAAAATACATACAGTGCTATACACGTGGTGGCCACATACTTGTTAGAGCAAGGCCTCCACACTGGTAGATGTTCAACAAGGTTTACGAGGGGGCTATGTTAGCATTGTAAAGAGTGGAGAGGGTTAATCTAGTGCATTATGTCACATTTGGCCAAAATAGTGCTTGGTACTAGGGAAGAGTATTTGTACCACATGGGTGCTCCACCTCCCTGTATGAACATTCAGCTCAAAAAAATACCAAGAAATTTGAGAAAAAACTGGGATTTTGCGATACCAAACTTGTCTGTCTGATCTACTTTCGTGTGAAATTTCATGAAAAAATATCAAGAAACATATTCATGCAATAAAGACAAAAAATTCCTATGTATAGAAAAAAACACTTTTTTTAGAACGAAGACGCCAGGGGCGTCCAGCTTTAAATTAATAAAGCCCACAACATAGTCAGCATGCACAAAAGAAGAAACCAACATCCAGGAATCCAAACATAACACTAAGATAGCCGGCGCAAAGAGCAAAGTTCGGTACAGGGCATAGCCAGCCAACAAAAGAGCGCGCAGGCTTGGAGAAAGCAATTCCAAAAGGAGCTACACATCCCTAGGTAGCAGAGGTAGCAGACGATGACGGAGCTCGTGACGCCGAGTAGACGAGCCGGAGACGGTCTAGAGCATGGCGATGAAGATCAACGTCCTGACGTCTTCCCAGCGGAGCCCACTGCTGTAAGAAAATGATACATTTGAATATAACGTCAGCGGGCTGAGATGGGAAAACGCCCTCAATAGTAAACTTGTTTCGAGTTCGCCAAAGAGCCCACAACATAGCAGCCGCACAAGTCCACATGATACGGCGTGAGAAGCCCTGAACCGAGGACAGAGACGACACTAGCTCTGAGTGGGAGCGCCGATCCCAATCCACGCCAGCGGCCTCGCGGACCGCGCTCCAGGCGAAGCGCACAAATCCACGTTTTCTAGGACACCACAAAGAGCGCAGGGCTGGTGGCCGGCCCATTGCGCTTAGCTACATTTATGGAGGTAGGGAGGCGATCTTGGCATAATTGCCAAAGGAAAACCTTGGTTTTAAGCGGAATTCGAGCCTTCCAGAGCCGGGAGGCAGCCTGAAGGGCAGGGCCACGAGCCTGCTCTCTATAGAGAACTTGCCAGAGCCCGTGAGCCTCCATGACACCGTATCCGCGTCAGACGACAGGTGCACGTCAGCGATCAGAGCCCGCAGGTGGTCCCAACTATCCGCCTCAGGCCCCGGGAGCTCCCTTCTAAAGTAAATAGATGGCGGGGAGGAACTAAAGGCCATGGCCACCAATTGATTGGGGGTCAGCAGCAATGGAATAGGGATCGCGAAACTCGGACCAAAGGGGTTGGTGGCCAATCCATAAGTCAAACCAGAATCGCGTGGAGCGGCCGTTATTAACCGTGAATTTCGCCCCTCTGGCAAAGAATGGTTTTAAGGTTTGTGTAGAAGTGCATGCTCTAGCCAATGCAACCAAAAGACCGATCTGATGGAAGAGACTAGGCAGCACATTATACGTCAACACTCCCCCTCACGTGTGGCTCCCTCAGGCCTAAACATGGACCGGAAGTGGGCTGCAATTTAATTACGCCAGCCGGGTCTTGAACTCAAGACCTCTTGGCTCTGATACATGTAGAAGTGCATGCTCTAGCTAGTGCAACCAAAAGAGCGATCTGATGGAAGAGACTAGGTAGCACATTATACATCAACAGTTTGGATGGAGTTCCAGAAAGGTGACCCATGGGTTGCGGCCTCAAAGAAATTCCCACCAGGGAAGTATTTGGCACGCAGGAGATCCATCCAGAGGCCAGTCTCGCCCTGAGACAACTTCCAAATCCATTTGCACATGAGTGCAATGTTCATCAACTTAGAGTTGATGATCTCCAGGCCCCCTGGGCTTTGGGCCGGCAAACGGCCTGCCATTTTACCATATGGTATTTACGTTTTGGCCCCGCCCCTTCCCAAAAGAAGCAGGCCATAGGTGTGTCCATTTTGGTGTGCACCCCATCACCTAACAAGAACAGACCCATGACAAACATGGGTAGGGACGATAGGCTGGAGTTGGTTAAGATTAGTCTTGCCCCTGAAGACATAAATCTCCCTCTCCACGAGCAGACTCTTCCCGCCACCTTATTGCAGAGAGGTTCCCAATCTGAGATCAAGCATTTTTTTCTCCACGATTGGGAGGCCGAGGTAAGTAAACGGTAGTTTCCCAAGCTTGCAATTGAGCAGGTTAGCTACACGTAAACTTTCGGCCGCGTCCATCCCTATGGACACCACTTCACATTTGTGGAAGTTTATTTTTAGCCCGGACATAATCTCAAAGCACAGGAGAATGGCCTTAACCGTTGCAATACTGTGCAGATCCGGCTCGAAAAGAAGGAGTGTGTCGTCCGCGTACTGTAGGTGCGACACACCCCCCGGGATCAATTCACCGACCGCTCCCCTGATGTGGCTAGCGGCATGGGCTTGATCTAGCATGGCGCCAAGGCATCAGCCACGAAATTGAAAAGCAGCGGGGAAGCCGGGTCCCCTTGACGCAGCCCATGCTTGTTGCGGAAGAAGTTCCCTACTTCTCCATTCACCGCAATCGCCGTTTGGCCCTCCGAGACCAATTGCATCATGCGGTGAACCCACACCGACGAGAAACCCCTGTCCAGGTGGACTTGTCGAAGAAAATCCCAGTTCAGTCGGTCATACGCCTTCTCGAAATCCAGTTTCAGAAGAATGGCTGGCTGACGAGAGCGTTTAAGCGAGTGGACTATCTCATGGAGGCCGAGCGGCCCCTCCAAAATATTGCGACCGCGGATAAAAGCCGACTGACTTCTACTAATGATACGGTGAGCTACCGGAGAGAGACGCGTGGCACAAGCCTTAGAGCAAATTTTGAACGGAACATTAAGGAGCGCTGCGGGTCTAAATTGTCTAATACAGTCCGCACCCTGAACTTTGGGAATCAGGGAAAGAACCCCAAAGTTCAGGCGTGAGATATGTACGCAACCCGCATGAACCCGTTACACACGTCGAAAATTGGCCCCTTAAGCATAGGCCAAAAACGCTTAAACATCGCCACCGGCCAACCATCAGGGCCCGGGGGCAGTGTCCGATTTTATCACAAGGGCCGCCACGTCAATCTCCTGAGGAAGGAAAGCCAGCCCCATGCCCTCATTTTCCTCGTCTGAGACCCACAGTGCGGGATCCCAGACGTCTGTCCGCAGCCGAGCGCGCGACTCCTCCCTGGAGCCCATCAGCTGAGAAAAAAACACTTTGGATGGTTTTAGTTTGGATAGTATTTCCTTCGCCGTAGATATGTTTCCTGGTATTTTAACACAAAACTTCTCACGATACTAGATTGAGCACCTAGGTTTGATATCTCCAAAATTCGGATTTTCTTGATTTTTATTGGTACTTTTTATATTTATTATCCGTATAGGGCTGTGGAGCAACCAAGAGCCCATGTGTATTTCCCTCGGTGTAGAGCATTAATATTGAAATAAAGTTAGTTGCTGGCACGGCCCACCTTGGCCCTAACTAATTAACCTCAGCCACTCATACTCTGTATAATCATCATATATTTTAGAAACAATATGAATAATTTAATATTTGTAGATAAAGTTTGAGGGCCATGTGAGGGAGTCCTGGATTAAGGGGTCCTCGGGCGTCCGGCCTGTTGGACATGGGCCGGACCGATGGGCTATGAAGATACAAGACCGAAGACTCTCTCCCGTGTCCGGATGGGACTCTCCTTGGCGTGGATGGCAAGCTTGGCGTTCGGATATGAAGATTCCTTTCTCTGTAACCGACTTTGTACAACCCTAGTCCCGTCCGGTGTCTATATAAACCGGAGGGTTTAGTCCGTAGAGGTAATCATAATCATACAGGCTAGACTTCTAGGGTTTTAGCCATTACGATCTCGTGGTAGATCAACTCTTGTAATACTCTGATACGTCTCCGTCGTATCTACTTTTCCAAACACTTTGAATGGAACTAACCCGGACTGACTTGCATGATTTGAATGGAACTAACCCGGACTGATGCTGTTTTCAGCAGACTTTCCATGGTGTTATTTATGTGTAGAAACAAAAGTTATCGGAATGACCTGAAACTCCACGGAACATCTATTTGGAAAATAAGAAAAATACCGGAAGAAAAATCCACGTCAGGGGGCCCACACCCTGCCCACGAGGGTGGGGAGCGCGCCTGCCCCCCTAGGGCGCGCCCCCTACCTCGTGGGCCCCCTGGAGCTCCTCCGACCTCAACTCCAACTCTATATATTTGCTTTCGGGGAGAAAAAAATTAGAGAGAAGGATTCATCGCGTTTTACGATACGGAGCCGCCGCCAAACCCTAAAACCTCTCGGGAGGGCTGATCTGGAGTCCGTTCGGGGCTCCGGAGAGGGGGATTCGTCGCCGTCGTCATCATCAACCATCCTCCATCACCAATTTCATGATGCTCACCGCCGTGCGCGAGTAATTCCATCGTAGGCTTGCTGGACGGTGATGGGTTGGATGAGATCTATCATGTAATCGAGTTAGTTTTGTTAGGGTTTGATCCCTAGTATCCACTATGTTTTGAGATTGATGTTGCTATGACTTTGCTATGCTTAATGCTTGTCACTAGGGCCCGAGTGCCATGATTTCAGATCTGAACCTATTATGTTTTCATGAATATATGTGAGTTCTTGATCCTATCTTGCAAGTCTATAGTCACCTACTATGTGTTATGATCCGGCAACCCCGAAGTGACAATAATCGGGACCACTCCCGGTGATGACCATAGTTTGAGGAGTTCATGTATTCACTATGTGCTAATGCTTTGTTCCGGTACTCTATTAAAAGGAGGCCTTAATATCCCTTAGTTTCCATTAGGACCCCGCTGCCACGGGAGGGTAGGAAAAAAGATGTCATGCAAGTTCTTTTCCATAAGCACGTATGACTATATTCGGAATACATGCCTACATTACATTGATGAATTGGAGCTAGTTCTGTGTCACCCTATGTTATGATTGTTACATGATGAACCGCATCCAGCATAATTCTGCATCACCGATCCAATGCCTATGAGCTTTTCACATATTGTTCTTCGCTTATTTACTTTTCCGTTGCTACTATTACAATCACTACAAAACCCAAAAATATTATTTTTGCTACCGTTACCGTTACTTCCATATTACTTTGCTACTAAATACTTTTCTGCAGATACTAAGTTATCCAGGTGTGGTTGAATTGACAACTCAACTGCTAATACTTGAGAATATTCTTTGGCTCCCCTTGTGTCGAATCAATAAATTTGGGTTGAATACCCTACCCTCGAAAACTGTTGAGATCCCCTATACTTGTGGGTTATCAAGACTATTTTCTGGCGCCGTTGCCGGGGAGCATATCTCTATTCTTTGAGTCACTTGGGATTTATATCTGCTGGTCACTATGAAGAACTTGAAAGACGCTAAGACAACAATTTATCCCTCAACTACGAGGGGAGGTAAGGAACTGCCATCTAGCTCTGCACTTGATTCACCTTCTGTTTTGAGTAAGCTTGCGACACCTAAACCTGCTTCTCCTATTCGTTCTGATATGTCGCATGTTATTGATGATGCCACTTCTGCTATGCATGATACTTATGATGAAACTACTTCTATGCTTGATACTACTGTGCCCCTTAGTGAATTTCTTGATGAACAAATTGCTAGGGCTAGAGAGAAAGAAATTATTGAAACTGATTATATTGATGAAAGTGACGATGAAGACTTGCCTGTTATTCCTGAGGGTTATGTTTTTGATAAAGAAGCTACTTTAGCTATTTTAGCTTGCAAAGATAGATATGAGCTCGAGAGGTTATTAGCTAAATGGAATCAACAATCTCTTAATACTAGAATGAAACCTGACCCTGCTTTTGCTACTTCACCTATCTGTGTTACCGATAAGGATTATGAATTCTCTGTTGATCCTGATGTAATTACTTTGGTTGAGTCTGATCCTTTTCATGGCTATGAATCTGAAACTGTTGTGGCACATCTTACTAAATTAAATGATATAGCCACCCTGTTCACTAATGATGAGAGATCTCGCTACTTTTATATCCTTACAATATTTCCGTTCTCATTAAAGGGTGATATAAGATATGGTTTAATTCTCTTGATCCTGGTTGTGTGCGTAGTCCCCAGGATATGATTTATTACTTCTCTGCTAAATATTTCCCTGCTCATAAGAAACAAGCTGCTTTGAGGGAAATATACAACTTTGTGCAAATTGAAGAAGAGAGTCTCCCACAAGCTTGGGGGAGGCTTCTCAAGTTACTTAATGCTTTGTCTGATCATCCTCTTAAGAAAAATGAAATACTTGATATCTTTTATAATGGACTAACCGATGCTTCCAAAGATTACCTGGATAGTTGTGCTGGTTCTGTTTTCAGGGAAAGAACACCGGATGAAGCTGAAATTCTATTGAATAATATGTTGACAAATGAAAATAATTGGACACCTCCCGAGCCAATTCCTGAGCCTATTCCTAAACCAACTCCGAAGAAGAGAGGTGTTCTATTTCTCAGTCCTGAAGATATGCAAGAGGCAAAGAAATCTATGAAAGAAAAAGGTATTAAAGCTGAAGATGTTAAGAATTTACCTCCTATTGAAGAAATACATGGTCTTAATTTACCGCCTGTTGAAGAAACATATGATCTTAATCCATTACCTATTGAAGAAACTCATGGTCTTGATAACCCGACACAGGTAGTAAAGGTAAATTCTCTCTATAGATATGATAAAGCTGAAATCCCTCCTACTAAAATTGCTAGCCAATGCTTGGATGAGTTTGATAACTTTATGGTTAAGCAAGAAGATTTCAATGCTTATTTTGATAGACAATTAAAACAAAATGCTTATATGATTGAACACTTGGGTGATTATATGGCTAATGTTAAAGGTGAACTTAAACTCATTAGTAAACATGCTTCTATGGTTACCACTCAAGTAGAACAAGTACTTAAGGCTCAGAATGATTTGATCAATGAAATGAATAGTAAGAAAAATGATTATGTTGTTAGAGTGGCTACTAGAACTGGTAGAATGACTCAGGAACCTTTGTATCCTGAAGGCCACCTTAAGATAATTGAGCAAGATTCTCAGAGAAATAATATTGATGCACCTAGTCCTTCTAAAAAGAAGAAAAAGAAAAATGATAGGACTTTGCATGCTTCTAGTGAACCTATTGCTGAACCACTTGAGAATCCAAATGATATATCTATTTCTGATGCTGAAACACAATCTGGTAATGAACATGAACCTAATGAAAATGTTAATGATGATGTTCATGATGATGCTCAACCTAGTAATGATAATGATGTAGAAATTGAAGCTGCTGTTGATCTTGATAGCCCACAATCAAAGAATCAACGTTATGATAAGAGACTTTGTTGCTAGGAAACATGGTAAAGAAAGGGAGCCATGGGTTCAGAAACCCATGCCTTTTCCTCCCAAACCATCCAAGAAAAAGGATGATGAGGATTTTGAGCGCTTTGCTGAAATGATTAGACCTATGTTTTTGCGTATGCGATTAACTGATATGCTCAAAATGAATCCTTATGCTAAGTATATGAAAGATATTGTTACTAATAAAAGAAAGATACCGGAAGCTGAAATTTCCACCATGCTTGCTAATTATACTTTTAAGGGTGGAATACCTAAGAAACTTGGAGATCCAGGAGTACCCACTATACCATGCTCCATTAAAAGAAACTATGTTAAAACTGCTTTATGCGATCTTGGAGCCGGTGTTAGTGTTATGCCTCTCTCTTTATATCGTAGACTTGATTTGAATAAGTTGACACCTACTGAAATATATTTGCAAATGGCTGATAAATCAACTGCTATACCTGTCGGTATTTGTGAGGATGTGCATGTTGTGGTTGCAAACGTTACTATTTTGACGGACTTTGTTATTCTTGATATTCCCGAGGATGATAGTATGTCTATTATTCTTGGAAGACCTTTTTTGAATACTGCAGGGGCTGTTATTGATTGCAACAAAGGCAATGTCATTTTTCATGTTAATGGTAATGAGCACACGGTACACTTTCCGAGGAAACAACCTCAAGTTCATAGTATCAACTCTATTGGAAAAATTCCATCGATTATATTTGGAGGTTTTGAATTTCCTCTTCCTACTGTCAAGAAGAAATATGATATTCTTATTATTGGGGATGTGCATATCCCCATTGAGGTAACATAGTGTTATTCGAAATTTCTCCAGTTCCATGTTATTCAGAATGAGTTCGTTAACAAGACCCGATCAACCTTGTTAGTGGATTCCTTTTGATGAGCATGAGATGGATGAAGTTAGAAGGCACAACCTTCTGTACCCTCTTTTTACGTTCTGTTATTTAGTTGAAATAAAGTAAAAATAGTATTTTTCTGTCTGTTTTCTGATTTATCCGTGCAATATAAAAATACCCCGAAAATAAAAGTTCTCCAAATGCCCTGAAAATGGAATATGATTTTTTCTAGAATATTTGAGAATATCTGGCACTGAGAACACAACAGGAGGGGCAAGCACCTGGCCACGAGGGTGGAGGGCGCGCCCCCTGCCTCGTGGGCCCACGGTGGCCCTCCTCCACTTATTCCTGCACCCACACACTCCTTCTTCCTCCCACAAACACCAATATCGAGCTCAAGCACGAGTTCTAGCTCATTTTGCTGCGATTTTCGATCTCCTTGCTCAAAGCACCTCTCACAAAACTGCTTGGGGGGATTGTTCCTTGGTATGTGACTCCTCCATTGGTCCAATTAGTTTTTGTTCTAGTGCTTTATTCATTGTAAATTTGTGCTGCCTACGTGACCATGTTCTTGAGCTTACATGTCAAATTTATATGGTTCCAAGTAGTTCTAATGCATCATATAGGCTCTAGGCACTTGTAGGAGTAGTTGCTATAAATTTATTGAGGTTGGTTCACTTTTGTTTGAAGTTACTAAAAATTTCAGAATATTTCAGAAAATAATGAAGAGATTTTTGAGGGGCTCATCGAGCCGAAGGTCGAAGGAAAAGCAAAATGAAGAAGCACATAGGCCCAAATATAATTTGCCTCGCACCGCGGAGGTCCGGCCGTGTGAATGGCCTTCAGAAAATTTTATGGATCGAGCGGGAATCAAGGAAGAATTTAACGCATATTTGCGTAACGCTGATCTTGTGAGCTTCGAGGCAGGCAAATGCCGCCAGTACCACTATCTCACTAGTACATTTGTGAGGAGGTTTGAATTTTCATCTTCACGTAATTCTCCAACTGTCCTGTTCGATCTTTATGAAAAATCTTTTACTATGGACTTAGAGGATTTTACCACTGCTTGCAAACTTCCACAATGGGGTAGTACTAGAGAACCTCGCAAATCTGAATTTACAAATTTTCTTGCTAGTATAACTGTGGGGGAATCTAGAGATATAGCACAAGCTACCATAGGGAGCATTCATTTTCCTGCTATACATTATTTTGCTCTCTTCATAGGTAGGTGCATAAATGGTAAAGATAAAGCATGTCATATGTGTGTCCCTGACCTCATTATTCTTAGGAGTGCTGTGTTAGGAGACAAATCTTATAATTTGGGAGCCATTGTTGCACGTAGGTTGCATCATAATAGATTTAATGGAGATTTCTTTGGTGGAATTTATGCAACCCGCTTAGCTGATTTTCTTGGTGTGGACGTTCGCGAGGATGATATTGAGTTGCCTCCTACTTATTTAGACTATAATGCTTTGGTCCACCACCAGTTTGTCGAGAGGAATGAATCACCTCTCCGGTATCGCTTAATCTTTGACAGACGTCATGTTGTCCGTATTACTCTCCCTGCTCCTGCCTTCTTTGATTATCAGGCAAAAGGAAGACATTTTATTACCAGAGAGGAGGCAGATGAGTACGAGAGGAGGGCGGAGGCAGCTCGCCGCCACACTGCAGCTCAGGAGGCGATAGCCTCTGCATCTCAGTACGACCCCGGCTACACCTACGGATATCCACCAGGCCATCCGTGGCAATAAACCAACTTAGGCTAAAAGCCTAAGCTTGGGGCAGTACGTATTTCCCACCGACATTACAGTTATGTTCACACACACTCATTGCTAGATGTCGGTGCTCATACTCTTTCACTGTAATATCCATGCTAGTTTATTTTCTTTTTCCTGCTTTCTTCTTGTGTGTTTGTTAAACTTTAAGAAAAACTAAAAAAAATTAGTTGTAGCTTTTAGTTAGTTTACCTTTCTTGCTGTAGTAGTAATAATTAAAAAGAAAAAACCAAAAAAGATTTCCTGTTCTTCTTTTTGCTTGTTGGGAGCTTTCCCGTGTAAATAGTTTTATTTCTTTTCTTTTCTTTGGGGGTCGATAGGAGAAGACCATGATTAAATTGTTGAAGTGGCTCTTATATGCATTATTGTTGATTTAACCAAGAGCTCATATTGCCTTTCTTCTCCTGTTTATTGAATGCTCGCAGATTCCAGCTTAGTCCAATGCAAGTGCACTCTTATTATTATTCACATCGTTCGGTCGTGCACGTGAAAAGCAATTATGACGATATATGATGGACTGACCGAGATGAGAAAAGCTGGTATGAACTCGACCTCTCTTGTTTTTGTAAATATGATGAGTTCATCGTTCCTGATTCAGCTTATTATGAATAAACATGTTTGCAATGACAATTAGAGATCATAGTTGCTCGTGCCATGCTTGATTAGCTATGAGTTATAATGGTTTACCTTGCGTGCCAACATGCTATTAAAATGGTTGTGATGTGGTATGATGGGGTGGTATCCTCCTTTGAATGATTTAAGTGACTTGACTTGGCACATGTTCACACATGTAGTTGAAACAAAATCAACATAGCCTTCACGATATTTATGTTCATGGTGGATTATATCCTGCTCATGCTTGCATCCAATGTTTATTAATTTTAATGCATGTTCATGACTGTTGTCGCTCTCTAGTTGGTCGCTTCCTAGTCTTTTACTAGCCTTCACCTGTACTAAGCGGGAATACTGCTTGTGCATCCAATCCCTTAAACCCCAAAGTTATTCCATATGAGTCCACTATACCTTCCTATATGCGGTATTTACCTGCCGTTCCAAGTAAATTTGTACGTGCCAAAGTCCAAACCTTCAAATGAAATTTTGTTTTGTATGCTCGAATAGCTAATGTATCAACTAGGGCTGCCCTTATCTTCCATGCTAGGCGGGTTATTCTCAAGAGGAGTGGACTCCGCTCCTCACTCACGAGAAAATGGCTGGTCACCGGGATGCCCAGTCCCATGCTTTATGCAAACTAAATCAAAATAATTGCAAACAAAACTCCCCTGGGACTGTTGCTTGTTGGAGGCACTCGTTGTTTCGAGCAAGCCATGGATTGATGCTTGTTGGTGGAGGGGGAGTATAAACTTTACCATTCTGTTTGGGAACCGCCTATAATGTGTGTAGCATGGAAGATATCGCCATCTCTTGGTTGTTATGTTGACAATGAAAGTATGCCACTCAAAATATTATTTATCTCTATTTCAAAACCGAGCTCTGGCACCTCGACAAATCCCTGCTTCCCTCTGCGAAGGGCCTATCTATTTACTTTTATGTTGAGTCATCACCCTCTTATGAAAAAGCACTAGCTGGAGAGCGCGGCTGTCATTTGCATTCATTACTATTAATTTATACTGGGTATGACTATGATTGGATCTCTTTTACCATGAATTACAATGTCTAGTCAGTCCTTGATCTTTAAAGGTGCTCTGCATTTATGTTTTGCGTCTCAGAAAGGGCTACCGAGATACCATCTTGTTATATCATATCATGATTGTTTTGAGAAAGTGTTGTCATCCGAGATTTATTATTATGGCTCGCTAGTTGATTATGCTATTGATATGAGTAAACATGAGACCTAAGAGTTATTGTGAATGTGGTTCGTCATAATCTTTGCTGAAAACTTGAATGCTGGCTTTACATATAGTTGCAACAACAAGAGCAAACAGAGTTTGTAAAAGTTTTTCTTTATCACTTTCAGTTTGTCAACTGAATTGCTTGAGGACAAGCAAAGGTTTAAGCTTGGGGGAGTTGATACATCTCCGTCGTATCTACTTTTCCAAGCACTTTTGCCCTTGTTTTGGACTCTAACTTGCATGATTTGAATGGAACTAACCCGGACTGGCGCTGTTTTCAGCAGACTTTCCATGGTGTTATTTATGTGCAGAAACAAAAGTTCTCGGAATGACTCGAAACTCCACGGAACATCTATTTGGAAAATAAGAAAAATACCAGAAGAAAAATCTACGTCAGGGGGACCACACCCTGCCCACAAGGGTGGGGGGCGCGCCCCCTACCTCGTGGGCCCCCTGGAGCTCCTCCGACCTCAACTCCAACTCTATATATTTGCTTTCGGGGAGAAAAAAATCAGAGAGAAGAATTCATCACGTTTTACGATATGGAGCCGCCACCAAGCCCTAAAACCTCTCGGGAGGGCTGATCTGGAGTCCGTTCGGGGCTCCGGAGAGGGGGATTCGTCGCCGTCGTCATCATCAACCATCCTCGATCACCAATTTCATGATGCTCACCGCCGTGCGTGAGTAATTCCATTGTAGGCTTGCTGGACGGTGATGGGTTGGATGAGATCTATCATGTAATCGAGTTAGTTTTGTTAGGGTTTGATCCCTAGTATCCACTATGTTCTGAGATTGATGTTGCTATGACTTTGCCATGCTTAATGCTTGTCACTAGGGCCCGAGTGCCATGATTTCAGATCTGAACCTATTATGTTTTCATGAATATATGTGAGTTCTTGATCCTATCTTGCAAGTCTATAGTCACCTACTATGTGTTATGATCCAGCAAACCCGAAGTGACAATAATAGGGACCACTCTCGGTGATGACCATAGTTTGAGGAGTTCATGTATTCACTATGTGCTAATGCTTTGTTCCGGTACTCTATTAAAAGGAGGCCTTAATATCCCTTAGTTTCCATTAGGACCCCGCTGCCACGGGAGGGTAGGACAAAAGCCGTCATGCAAGTTCTTTTCCATAAGCACGTATGATATATTCGGAATACATGCCTACATTACATTGATGAATTGGAGCTAGTTCTGTGTCACCCTATGTTATGATTGTTACATGATGAACCGCATCCGGCATAATTCTCCATCACCGATCCAATGCCTACGAGCTTTTCACATATTGTTCTTGGCTTATTTACTTTTCCGTTGCTACTGTTACAATCACTACAAAACCCAAAAATATTACTTTTGCTACCGTTACCGTTACTTCCATATTACTTTGCTACTAAATACTTTGCTGCAGATACTAAGTTATCCAGGTGTGGTTGAATTGACAACTCAACTGCTAATACTTGAGAATATTCTTGGCTCCCCTTGTGTCGAATCAATAAATTTGGGTTGAATACTCTACCCTCGAAAACTGTTGCGATCCCCTATACTTGTGGGTTATCATACTCATATTCATAAAGATCAATCAAGCAGGAAGTAGGGTATTACCTCCATAGAGAGGGCCCGAACCTGGGTAAACATCTTGTCCCCTATCTCCTGTTACCATCGACCTTAGACGCACAGTTCGGGACCCCCTACCCGAGATCCGCTGGTTTTGACACCGACATTGGTGCTTTCATTGAGAGTTCTGTTGTGACCTCGAAGACAGGATTGATGGCTCTCCTTGTTATCAAGGACAGTATCACCTCCGGAGGAGCCCTGGCCTCAGGCCAAACCCTCCTGTTGGGCTGCTTTACCATGACCGCCCATCCGGCCTTTAAGCCGACGATGACTTCTCGGGTCATCGAAAATCGCCTCCGTGTCGACTCCGAGTACTCCAAACAGATGGATCCGACGGAGTTGTCGTCCTTAAACGAACTCCTGGATCACATCGCCTCCTTGGGGGTCGCTACAGGCTACGATCGGATTGGGCTTAAACCCGATCAGAGAGAAATCAAATCTCCGCCGATCACCCATCAGATAGCGGTAGTAGAGGAGCAAAACAACAGCTCTCCCTCTATATTGAGGACGAACTTTTTTCGGATTTTCGAGCTCGAAAAGCCGGATACCTGTCCGCGGAACGACATGCTTTGTCCTCCGAACCTGGAATCGGACGGTGGACCTGAAAAATCGGTCGATATCCCGGAGCCCAAACTATTAAGCTCGGAAGTTTCTCAAACTCCGGATCCCAAATTCGGCCAGGGTTCGGATTTAAATCCACCCACCCACCCAGATATACGCGATCTCACATACCTACGGCAGCAGTCTCAAGAAACAGTCCATCACTTTTGATCCAGATTCGTCCTTGTCAAGGACAAGATTAAAGATTGCCGTGACGAAGACGCGATCTCAGTATTCTGCAATAATTGCACGGACGAAGGAATCCTCAACGCCATCAAGCGCCGTCACGTATTACACTTTGCTGATTTGGCAACCATAGTACAGAAGTACTGCGCAATGGAAAGCGCTTGGAAAACTCTGGAGGGATGGCTCGGTAGGCCATGCAAAATACACACGACACCGGATACTATATCAACCCATAGCCTTAGAGTATGTTGGATACTCCGGCAAGTGGCCAAGAGCGGCGAGGATATCCTCACCAAAAATACCCCAGAGCAACAGCCCCCGAAAGATGACGACCTCAGTGTATTGATAGTCTTCGAGACCTTCGCTTCAAACAATCAGCTAAAAGGGCCTTCCGCGACCTCACCGAAGTCTGCCAAGTTGCAACAATAAACCCCTGGAACAACACGGCCATAACTTTCAATGCCAGTGACGAACCAAAATTCCGGACAGTCCGGGCACCAGCCGCCTTGGTCCTCAATCCAATTGTGGACGGCTTTCGGCTCATCAAAGTGCTCATGGACGGCGGCAGCGGATTAAACCTCTTCTACGAGGATACACTCAATAAAATGGAAATAGACAGGACCCGCATCGAGCAAAGTAGCACGACCTTCCGAGGAATCATTCCCAGTCGGGAGGCGCGATGCGCGGGAAAAATCACACTCGACGTGGTATTCGGCACGCCGGAGAATTATCGGTATGAAGAGATAACCTTCCAAGTGGCACCTTTCAACAGTGGATATCACGCCCTATTGGGGTGAGATGCATTTACACGCTTCCAACCTATACCTCAGTACGGGTACATGAAGCTCAAGATGCCCGGGACCAATGGCATTATCACTCTTGCCAGTGATCCGGACATAGCACTCCGCGCCGAAAACAAAACCGCATCTTTGGCCCTAGAGGCATTGTCTGAAGCCCTCGCGACTGAAGAGTTAACCGCGCTACGCTCCACGGTGGATAGGGACGACGTAATCTTGGAAAAGCGACCCAAATCCACCTCCTTTAAACTAGCAGATGAAATAGTCAAATTTCAAGTCCACCCGACGGACCCCAAGAAGACAACATCCATCGGGGCACAGCTGGACCCAACGGTTGACGCCGCGGTACGAGAGTTCCTGCGCGAGAACTGGGACATATTCGCCTGGCACCCTTCTGATATGCCAGGAATCCCACGCAAGTTGGCCGAACACAGCCTCAACATATTGAAGGGATATAAACCGGTCAAGCAAACACTGCGGCGCTTTTCCGAACCCAAACGACAAGCTATGGGGGAGGAGCTAGCCAAGTTAATCGAGGCCGGATTCATCAGCGAAATAAAACACCCGGACTGGCTAGCAAACCTGTGATGGTGCCAAAGAAGGATAAATCATGGCGCCTACGCGTCGATTTCAAAGACCTCAACAAGGCCTACCCTAAGGATCCCTTCCCCCTCCCTCGCATCGATTAGATTATTGATGCTACTGCAGGACACGACTCACTGTGTTTCCTCGACGCATACTCCGGATACCATCAAATCAAAATGAAGGAGTCTGACCAAGCTACAACGGCATTCATTACAGCATATGGGCCGTTCTGCTTCAACACTATGCCCTTCGGACTTAAAACTAGGCACGACAGTTGAAGCATATGTGGTCGACATCGTCATCAAAACTAGGCACGTCGAGTCATTGATAGATGATCTGCGTCTCACATTCGGCAACCTCCGTACATATGACATCAACCTCAATCCGGAAAATGTGTTTTCTGCGTTCCCGCCGAAAAACTGCTGGGCTTCATCATCTCCAATAGAGGAATTGAGGCAAATCCAGCCAAAATCCGAGCTTTGTCACAATTGGCTACACCAATAGACCTTAAATATGTCCAAAAACTAGCCAGATGTGTGGCAGCTTTAAGCCGCTTTATCTCCAGACTAGGAGAAAAAGCATTGCCGCTCTATTGCCTTCTCCGACGCACCGACCACTTCGAGTGGACGGATGCGGCAACGGCCGAACTGGAAGAGATAAAGGCTCTTTTAGCGAGCAAACCAATCCTGGCCGCGCCGAACATCGGCGAAGCCATGTTATTATACATCTCAGCAACACACCAGGTGGTGAGCGCGGTGCTCGTCGTCGAAGGAGAGGAGGACGGATACAAATTCCCACTTCAGAAACCGGTATACTACGTATCCACTGTCCTCACACCATGCAAATTCTGGTACCCTCATTACCAAAAGATAGCATACGCGGTCTTCATGGCATCCCGGAAGCTACGACACTACTTTCAAGAGTGCTCAATCATGTTGGCTTTCGAAGTACCAGTCAATGACATAATAGACAACCGCGATGCCACGGGCCGGATTGCCAAGTGGGCCATTGAGCTCTTTCCATTCGACATAACATACAAACCGCGCCGGGCCACTAAATCCCAAGTACTGGCTCACTTCGTCGCCGAATGGACAGAGGCCGAACTCCCTAAAGAGGACGGCACATATTCCAACTGGGTCATGCCCTTCGATGGTTCCAAAATGCTGACGGGCTTAGGAGCGGGCGTTGTTTTAACGTCCCCCACTGGAGACACAGTTCAGAACGTACTCCAAATATTGTACACAGACTCCAACAACGCAGCCGAATACGAGGCCTTATTGCACGGTCTTCGGATGGCTGTCTCCATTGGCATACAACGCCTGGAGGTGCACGGGGATTCAAACCTCGCAATATCCCAAATAAATGGAGATTTCGACGCCAAAGATCCGAAGATGGCGGCCTATCATAACGCCGTTCTCAAACTGTCGGCTCGGTTCGAGGGGCTCAAGTTTCATCATGTGGCTAGAGAAAGTAATCAAGCGGCGGATGTCCTTGCTCGCATCGGCGCCAAGTGCGACCCCGTCCCGCCAAACATATTCCTGGAAAGGCTCTTCAAGCCATCCGTGGCGTGGCAAGGGGAGAGCGGCAACACCAGTCCAGACCCGATTATACCCCCAGATTCCGAACACAATACCGATATCATCGGGGGCTCAGCCACCGAAATAACACCATCGGCCCATCTTATCCTGGAGGTAATTGCCCCATGGATCGAGCCCTTCTAGGCCTACCTTAATAGGCGAGAGCACCCTGAGGATCAGAATGAAGCTCGCTGTATTGTCCGGCGCTTGAAAGCCTACAAAGTCCATGATGGAGAGATCTACAAGAAAAGCGCTACCGGAGTACTTCAAAGATGCATCTCCGAAGAAGAGGGACGGCAGCTCTTGGCCGAAATTCATGCCGGTCTCGGTGGTCACCACGCCGCGGCTCGGGCCCTTGTAAGTAAGGCCTTCCGTATAGGTTTCTATTGGCCGACGGCCCGAGCAGATGCACAGGACCTTGTCCAACCTTGTGTCGGATGCCAGCTTTTCGCCATCCAAAGCCATATGCCACCCACCACTTTACAAACAATCCCCATTACTTGGCCTTTTGCGGTCTGGGGGCTTGATATGGTCGGACCCCTTAAAGGAGGAAGCCACAAGAAAAAATACCTGCTGGTCATGGTAGATAAATTCACTAAGTGGATAGAGGACAAACCGGTTAAAACGGCTGAAGCCGGACTAGTGATAGACTTCATATCCGGTGGTGTGCACCGTTATGTGTCCCACACAGTATCATCACCGATAATGGCTCCAATTTTACAGCCGATGAGGTAGAATCCTGGTGTGCTAATTTGGGCATTAAGCTCGATTACGCCTCCGTCTATCATCCACAAACAAACGGTCAAGTCGAACGAGCTAATGGTCTTATTATGAGCGGCATTAAGCCTAGATTAGTGCGGTCTTTGAAAGAATCAGACAAGCACTGGGTTGAGGAGCTCGACTCCATACTCTGGGGTTTGTGGACCACGCCCAATCGCACTACCGTATATACACCTTTATTCATGGTGTACGACGCAGAGGCTGTGTTGCCCTGCGACATTATTCATGACTCACCTCGAGTGCGCATGTATGAAGAGAGAGAGGCCGAGCTTGATCGGCAGGACATCTTAGATGCCCTGGAGGAGGAGCGCGACGTTGCAAAAGCCCGTTCCACATTTTATCAATAGCAGGCTCGCAGATATCAAAGCAGAGAAGTGCGGGCCGAAACTTATAATGTTGGCGAACTCGTTCTACGCTTGCCAGAGAAGAAAAGGACAAACTCAAGCCCAAGTGGGAGGGTCCCTTCATCATTGACGAAGTTCTCACCGGAGGAGCGTACCGCCTGCGTGATGCATCAGACAATCGCCTAGAGCCGAACCCATGGAACGCGGCCAGACTCCGAAGATTCTACGCCTAGAGCCGAACTCTTTGTTTGTCTTCTTCTCCCTTTGTTTCCATTACTTTTTCCTCTCTTTTCGTTTTTTAGCTTTAAGCTCTCGTGCGGCTAAACCACGCACCTATGACGTACACATCCTTAAATATGTACGCCCATAATACCTGGGGGCTTCTTGTACAGAAGCTTACTATTATTTTTCGATCATCAAGCTCACCACATATGTGTCTTTTCCTCATATGTACCTTTTCTTCGCCATTATATGCATCGTTATGACTTAAGTTTTGGCCAAGCTGGGTTGCCTGGCTCCTATGCTTATGCCCTACGTTCCCGTTTGTTCGGCTAGGGCATAAAGGGAGCACCTCTGCGATTGTTACTGCCGGGTCATCCGGATGTGTACCTCAGACTGGGTGAAGCCGAAAGATAGCGTTCTTAAGGGAATATTCGGTCGCGGACTAAAGATGTTTTCACACTCATTACACTATGAACCCCCAGATGTTACGAATACTGCGATTTTTCAATCGCAGTTCGGGCATGCACATTAACGCATGTTCACCCAGGGAAAGGAACCCTTAACGGAACTATTCTCTCTGGAAGATGTTTCTTACAATTACAATGTAATATAACATAGCTAGCCGGATACAACTTGTCTGTTCAAGCAACTATGACCCCTACGCCTGGTTTCCACGTATACCCTGGTCTATATTGCCGATTTAGTATTCTAAAACACTCCGCACCTTCGGGTCCAGAGGTCGAAGCGAAAAGGTCTGCCATGACAATCGTTTTACAATCTGGCTAGGGACAATTATGTCAATAGAAGTACATAGTCACTTGGACTCAAAAACTTCTTCCTCTATACCGTCTAACAGGCTGTCTAGCTTAGAATCCTGTTGGGAATATTTGGCGGCTACCTTTACTTGGTCATATACTAAACTAACGGCAATTTCTTTTCCATCTGGCCCTTTAGGCCCGACCCGGGCCATATGATTCGGATCAATCTTGGTGTACCGTGTCTTCACCATGGCCCAGGCCTCTCGCGCACCTTCTTAGTAGGCTGATATCTTCCATAACCGAATACGCCGCCGTGCTCCTTTGAATAGCTCCACGAGCTCCGCCATACTTCCTGGAGGGGAGGCGGATGGCCATAAAGCCTTGGGAACAATCCGCATTGCTTGCCGAACTCGCTCGTGCATCTAGGACAGCTCTTGTAGCAGGTCACCTTGAGATCCGGACATTTCCTCTTCGGGACGGCCAGTCAGCATACCTGCAGACATAAATCTGTCAGTTCCTGCCATGGCCGAATTATAGGGAGGCAACTTTGAAAAGCATACTAAATATGCCGCCTCTTATTCTCCTTCACGGAGTCGGCCAGTTGGGCTCGCACGTCTTTTAGTTCTTCGCCCAACAGGGTGTTGGAATCCTGCAGCTTATTTTTATCACCCCTGACCCGTGTTAGCACACGCTCCCCCGCAGCTAGTTGCCTTTTGGCCTCTTGTTCACCCGCTTGTGTGACTTTCAGGGCCTCCTTCAGTTGATCAGACGATCTTGCTATGGGGAGCACAAAAAGTATTAATATTACTGGTATATGATTATATTTTCTTGATGGAGGGGAACATTACCAGGCGATGCCTTCTTGGATTTCTCCAGTTCGGCGGTAGCAGCAGCTAGCTGAGTCCGACACTTTTCCAGCTCTTGAGACAACAGGTTGTTCTTTTCTGTGAGCACCTGGTCGTACAATGATCCTTAAATCAGTTGTATCAACTGCTTCAAGTCTCGGGGGCTACTAGTATATAATTATCAGATTTGTACAAATGTGTACTTACCCGCATATCTTTCAAATGCTGGTCTGTGGCTTTGGTAAGCCCGTCTCGAGCAGCTTGGATGTATGCATCAGCCGAGCTGAAGGCGTTGAATGCCTCTTTTGTAAAGCCGGGGTCGCGAAGAGCGGCCCGCTGACTCCGATGATTTATAGCGCTTTCCACTTCAGAGTTTGTGACGGATACATCATCCGAATCCTGGGCAGAAGGATAATCCGGCGTCACTCTCGTATCAGCCCTTGCCTTTAAGGCAGGGTCAGGAACCTGACTAGTGGAGGCGCAGCCGGCAAGATCCCCGGACACAGTCCGGCGAACGTTTTTCCTGACAAGACACAGCGGATAGTGTCACAGTTTGATGTGACCACCAGGAGGCATGATTAAAAAAACCATACCTCTTTGATGAAGGCTCTGCTGTGTTGTCGTTCGTCTTCCTCTTCGAAGATTTGCTCGGCGCGGGTGCCGCTCTCTCGGGAGATGCCTCTGGTGCACGTTGAGGCGTCGGGCGCCTCCCCTTTAGAGCACAAAATAGTGCGACGGGTGAGGTGTAATGAGGAAGCTCTTTCGAAGAAGGTGTCTCTTAATTACTTACATGCGAAGTAGGGAGGAGGCCGGGATAATTGGCGATGATGGGCACTTCCGTGCCATCATAGCTCGCCTGGTAGAATACTCCATCCTCAAGCTCCACAAATATATCCGGATCCTCTTCGAATCCGGGGTCAAGGTCCCGGTTGTGATCCTCTGGCTGTGGGGCAGGGCTGTGGATCCCCTTGGTAACCTTCCGCCATTCCTGTTACAAATGGATGGATTGATGCTCGTTAAAAGTGACCCAGGGAGAGAATTGAGTAAAGTGGTGGGATTAGAACTCACCCAGCTAGGAGGACTATACATGGAAAATCCATCTCGACGTTTAAGACGAGTGAACTCCTCTTTCTCCCCTTTGAACAGTTCGGCCAATATTTTGGCCAAAGCGGTGGGGGTGTCCGGACCCTTCCGACCGCAGCGTGAGGCGTCATCTTGCTCATCAATTGACGGACTTCCGCGCTATCTTCGTCCTCGAGGCTCTGAGGGCGCCAGCTGTGGCGTTTCTTCAATGGAGCATTTCAAAATTCGGGAAGACCCATTCGAACTGGGTCAGGGAGAGCGACGTCCTCAATATAGAACCATTATGAGGGCCATTCTTCGGGCACCTTCTTCGGCGTGCCGGACAGGTATCCGGTTTCGGCTATGCGCCATACTTCAGCGCCGCCCACCTTGAATATCGACCCCTCTTGGTTGCGAGGGACGAGGCAGAATAGCTTCCTCCACAACTCGAAGTGGGATTCACAGCCCAAGAAAAGCTCGCAAAGGGCAACAAAACCTGCGATGTGCAGGACAGAGGCTCACGTAAGGTTGTGCAGTTGGAGGCCATAATACTCCAGGAGTCCTCGGAGGAAAGGATGGATTGGAAACCCGACGCCTCTCAATAAGTAGGGTACGAAGCACACCCATTCCCCCCTAGTTGGATTGGGGAAATTTTCCGCCAGAACTTTGCCTGTGAAGGAGGTCAATCCTGCTCGGACAGGGACCAGGTCTACGGGGGGAAGGAATCCCTATGTTTGGAGCTTAACCAACTGCTTGTGGGATACTGAACATCTCTCCCAATCGCCTTTTTCGGAGCCTTGGGCGCGAGAGGAAGAACTGGGAGCGCTATCCATGTTGGAGTGGTTTCTCCTAGCAAGCTCTGAGGATTTCCCGCTTGGTGTGGAATGGATCTGAGATCCAATATCTTTAAATAGACGCCTTTCTTACATGGCCGAGGTGTTATGTGTAAAAAATACCCCGACCTCTCGTATTCGCTCGAGACGTGGAAGCTGAAGCCATGGATGCACAGAAGCCGATGGGTACGACATTAAATGGAAGGCCGAGTACAGTTCTTTGAGGTCATCGGAGGAGGAACCCGCCTTGCAATGCCGAAGACAATCTGCGCGCCGGACACATCGTCATTGAAAGCCTGGTTCGGGGGCTACTGAGGGAGTCCTGGATTAAGGGGTCCTCGGGCGTCCGGCCTGTTGGACATGGGCCGGACTGATGGGCTATGAAGATACAAGACCGAAGACTCTCTCCCGTGTCTGGATGGGACTCTCCTTGGCGTGGATGGCAAGCTTGGCGTTCGGATATGAAGATTCCTTTCTCTGTAACCGACTTTGTACAACCCTAGTCCCCTCCGGTGTCTATATAAACCGGAGGGTTTAGTCCGTAGAGGTAATCATAATCATACAGGCTAGACTTCTAGGGTTTTAGCCATTATGATCTCGTGGTAGATAAACTCTTGTAATACTCATATTCATCAAGATCAATCAAGTAGGAAGTAGGGTATTACCTCCATAGAGAGGGCCGGAACCTGGGTAAACATCGTGTCCCCTGTCTCCTGTTACCATCGACCTTAGGCGCACAGTTCGGGACCCTCTACCCGAGATCTGCCGGTTTTGACACCGACACCATGAAAATGCGGACCCTCAGAACGCCCACCAACGTCAGAACCCCCGTGTTCGGGCAATGTAAACCATCCAACATAGTGTCGCATTGGTTCATGGGCGCAAACTAAGGGGAAGTCTAGACGTCTGTCACGTACATGTCTGACCTGTAGGTCCCACCCAAGTCCCTTTTCGTGTGAAACGGTTGCCACACATTCATGTTTGTCAAGTCACTACAGAGCGGACATGACTCGACCACATTGATGCCAGTCACAACGAGGCGGCTGGATGATTGGTTAGTGTCACTTCAATGCCGGCACAAATACCGAGAAGACTAATACGGCCAGTGCGCCGCATTCAAGCCGACATCCCATTCACTTGTCTCTCCATGGTTATTTATGCACTGCTCTGTCACTCTGGCGTCATCCACATCACATCTCCTATCATCTCCACTCATTGTCGCTCCAGTCCTCTCCACCCAACACCGCTGCCACTCCTTTATTCTCTGTGATGATGCCTAAAACCTGGTTCTCCACACTGGTGGGAGGCTCCGGGTCTGGATCATGGCGTCGCCGCCATCACTCTCCAAGGCGAACATCCTCCACGGTGTCCAACTCCTCCACCAAAGAGGATATCATCCTCTCCTCTGATGATGATGAGGAGTAGGAGCCGTCCCTCCTCGTGAAGGCCACCACGACAGAGGGGAGTATCAGGGACACCTAGCACTCCTCATCGAGTGGTCAATCAAGGACCACAGTCTCACACAACACTCATCGCCTCTCCACCACGTAAAGGCAGAGCCAACGTCGTCACCCCTCCAGTGCATCAAGCAAGAGAATCCCTCCCCAACGCAATCATGATGTCCAAATCAGACGCCTGATGACGTAGGAGTCGGCGTCGTCGTAGCACAAGCGGTATGCCCGCATCAACCGATCGACATGACTGTCACGCCGCATCTGGTGCGACAAAGTCATGAATGATTTGGTGCCTCCAACGATCGCGAAGGTGCACGGGCTCCTCCTCCACTACCTTGTGATGGTGTCCCGACTAAGGAGTCTCTCGTGATGATGGTTCCTAGTGGGATGGGCTAAGCAAGGGTAAACTACCTTGGTTGAGACACCCATGTCGAATCCAGGGAGCAATTTTGGGCAGGCTGGGTGACCACCGCCACAACCAACCATCGAACCCACATGCTCATCCTTGGAGTGCATGGAGTTGGCAACACAGATTTCACATGTCTCAAACTCCCCTAGCACGTCGTTGGTTTCCCTTTGATGAAGCCATTTGCTTTCCCCCTTGTCCTCTTCTTCATCTCCCGCGAGAGGCTCCACCATCATATTTCTAACAATTCTAAGAAAATACGAGCACTGTGTTTTTCATGAAAACTATTTCTGTAATGTAGTTTCACAAAATAACACTAAGAGATTCATAATTAAGAGTATGTGAATATCTTAAAGTATACCTATTTGAGTATAAGGGAGTGTCAATAACCTCCAGATACCATCGTGATAACTAAAGTTAAGAAATTATCGAGAGACTATTTGTGGAATATTTTGAAATTGACTTATACTCCCTCCTTTCCAAGATATAATGTGTATAATAATCTTTAAAAAGTCAAACATTTGCGTGTTTGACTAACTATTTAAGAAAAAATATCAATATCTACAATATCAGATTTGTATCGTTAGATCCAACGCGAAAAGTATTTTCCTATTTTGTTTATTTTTACTATAGATGTTGATACTTCATTCTACAATATTGGTCTAACATACATATGTCTGACTTGCACGAAAGCCGATTCACCTTATGTTCTGGAATGGAGAGAGTATAACTTAAATACGTTTGTAAAATTTGAAACTACTGTGAAATAGCATGTGCAATGTTTATGAAACTACTTCATATAACTGAACTGGATCAAAGTGTTTGTCAAAAGTGTATAAAAACCATGAAATTAAGATTAAAAAATAAATTTTGGTTTTTAAATGTTGAAAATTGTGCAAAATATCTCTGGTTTTATTTTTGAAAACTAAAAAATTTATCCGTGTGAGAAGTGTTTGTGGAATGATTTTTAAATTGGTTGAAATATGACTGAAATTGTTGTAATTCATGTGAATATTTATAAAATCTATTTGGGACATTTTTTTTAAATATCTATGGAATAATTGAGATATGTGTTTCTGAATTTTCACGAAAAAACTTCAATTTGTTTCAAAATAATTTTTTAAATATCTACGAGATAGTTGAAATTGTTGTGAACTGTGTGTCGAATATTATTGAATAATGATTCATTTATTTCAAATGGAGTTAAAATATATAATAAATAATTGAAAATTGTATTTGTGAAATTTCACCATTTTATAGAATTTTTAATGTGACTAAAATTGCTGAAAATTTGAACAAAAAGGCCAAAATATATTAAAATATTTTTATATCTGACTGGGTTATAGCTAAGGGATAGGCACATACATACGTATGGCCCAACCTAAGGCCCAAGACAATCCCAAAAAGGTGTAGTATACAATGGGTCAAGGGGTTATCTGTGAAGCCCAATAAAGCTACAACCCTAGACATGAGATACCAGAGGGGATACCCGCCACACGATCAAGTGCCTACATCACCCCCTAACAGACAGGCACACATAGCTGGTCACTAGGAAGACGGGACCAATAGAATTTCCTATAGTAGGTTGGTCCCTAGGATTCCATGACCACCACGATGCAATCAATAACGACGTTATGCAACTATAGAGTAATCTAGTTAAATACGACACTTACCAAGGAGTATTGGCCACTAGTAGTGATGTACGGTAGAACCCTAGGGGCCCGATCTTTCACGAAATGGAGTGATCCTACGAAGAACACGAAGAACGTGGAGGGAACACGGGGGAAAACGCGAGATAAATCACTCAACCAACAAGATATGGTCACACATATGATAAATCCTCGGAACACAAAAGAGATACACGATCCACGATCAACAAGGGATGATACATAGGGTAACCGGTTCTTCTCCATGAGGAGGTCTTGAGTTCTTATCCGTGAGGAGGCCTTGAATCCAAGTGGATCTTCTCCATAGAGGTACGGTCTCTCTCGGAGGAGTAGATCCGGATGGATGAGCAAAGCTCTATCTCTAATATGAGCTAATCCTTTGCTAACCCTAGTACGGAGCTAAGGGACAAGTATATATAGTCCAAGGGGTAAGTTGGGGATACATGGGGTGAAACCCCTTTCTCTGCACACAGGCAGGGCGGTAGTACCGGTCATGGGGGCGGTTGTACCGCTGGGAGCCCAAGTGCGGGTTCCTGGAGGTGTTTCTGGATGTGCTTGGCGGTTGTACCGGTGTTTGGAGCGGTTGTACCGGTCTGATGGCTGTTACGGGGATAAACCGATGTTGTACCGGCCTTGCACCGCTCGATCACAGAAGCTGGACTGGTAGTTGTGCGGTAGTCGAGCGGTTGTACCGCCCGGGCGGTAGTTAGGCGGTACATGGGTGGTTGTACCGGGATTTCTGCGGTGGGAAGATTTTCTTCATGCTCTCGATGTCCATCTTGCACCGTAACTTCTCCTTGGTTGCTTCCTTGGTACCTAAGCACACAAAGCATCTCCGTTTGAGGTAGTAGCCATGTCTCAAGTGGGTCAAAGGGGAGTTCAACAAGGAGAGAGTTAACCTCGTTCTCGATAGCTCTCGCACGGGCTCTTGTCATCGGTCCACGTGGTGTCTTGGGAGAGGAAGGTAGGTCCATGCGGATGGCCGTAGGATGATCCGCATCATCTCCCCCCCCCTTGTGAAAGATCCGACCTCAGATCGAAACCTTCATCACCATGGTAGGGTGAGAGATCCTTGACGTTGAAGACGTTGCTCACGTTGTACTTGTCGCGCGGGATGTCGATCTTGTAGGCGTTGTTGTTGTATCGTTCTGTCACCTTGAAGGGTCTGTCAGCTCGAGGTAGAAGCTTGGACTTGCGTTCGTTGGGGAAGAGGTCCTTGCGAAGGTGTAGCCACACAAGATCTCCAGTGTTGAATATCATGGGGTGTTTGTTACTGTTGATCATGGTCGCGAGGCGTTGTACTTGGCGCTCGATGGTGTGCCTTGTATCTTCATGTACCTTCTTGAGATAGCTCGCTCGTGCACTCGCGTCCATGTTGATGCGCTCTTGAATTGGTAGAGGAAGAATGTCTAATGGAGACAACGGGTTGAAACCGTAGACGACATCAAAGGGGGACTTGCCGGTAGTCGAATGTCTTGCGCGGTTGTAGGCGTACTCGGCGATGGGTAAGCACTCCTCCCACTCCTTGATGTTCCTTTTGATCAACACGCGTAGTAGAGTGGAGAGCGTTCGGTTCGTCACTTCCGGTTGGCCGTCGGTTTCTGGATGGTATGTTGTGGAGAATAGTAGCTTGATTCTGAGTTTGGCGCATAAGGTCTTCCAAAAGTAACTCAAGAACTTGACATCGTGGTCCGAGACAATCGTCTTGGACACTCCATGTAGGCGCAAGATTTCTCTACAAAAAACATTGGCAACATGTGAAGCATCGTCTATCTTGTTGCAAGGAATGAAATGAGCCATTTTAGAGAATCGGTCCACAACAAAAAACACGGAATCTTTTCCATTTCTAGTCCTAGGCAAACCAAGCACAAAATCCATGCTAATATCTTCCCATGGGTGATATGAAATTGGAAGGGGTGTATAAAGACCATGAGATTGAGCTTTGGACTTAGCTTTGAGACATGTCGAACATCGGGTGGTGAAGTGTGAGATGTCGCGGAACATCTTGGGCCAAAAATAGTTCTTAGAGAGCGTAGCAATGTCTTGTCGCTTCCAAAATGTCCCATTAGTCCTCCTCCATGAGATTCTTGAAAAGTAACAAACAAAGAGAGGACTCGGGGATGCAAAGTTTGTTCGCTCTAATAAGATAATCATCCTTGATGTAATGGCGTTCCCAAGATGTATGCGTCAAACATTTGGCATAAGGAATAGCAAAAGTAGGATCATGCGCATACAAGTCTTTTATGTGCTCAAAGCCAAAGACATTCAATTCAAGTTTAGTAACAAGCATGCATTTACGGGAAAGCGCATCCTCCATAACATTTTCCTTGCCTTTGATATACTTGATGACATAAGGAAAAGACTCAATGAATTCACTCCATTTCGCATGACACTTGTTCAACTTAGTTTGACCTTTAAGATACTTAAGCGTTTCGTGATCTGTGTGGATGACAAATTCATGAGGTAGAAGATAATGTTCCCACTCACGCAAAACTCGCACTAAAGCATATAGCTCTTTATCATAGATGGGATAATTGAGTTGCGCTCTGGAAAGTTTCTCACTAAAGTAAGCTATGGGGCGCTTCTCTTGCGTTAACACACCTCCTATGCCATTACAACTAGCATTGCAATGAACTTCAAAAGTTTTGTCGAAGTTGGGTAATGCAAGCACATGAGCATGAGTAAGCAAATTCTTAAGCTCATTAAAGGCGGTATCTTGGGATGGTCCCCAGATAGAAGGCACATTTCTCTTACTCAAAGCATGTAAAGGTGAAGCAATGGTGCTAAAATCCTTCACAAATCTACGATAGAAACCGGCTAGACTAAGAAAACTACGCACTTGTTGCAAGTTGGTTGGTTGGGGCCAAGTTTTAATAGCATTGATCTTAGATTCATCAACATGAACACCCTTCGAAGATACAACGAAACCGAAGAAAACAAGCTTATCAACACCAAAAGGCATTTGTCCATATTAGCATAAAGGCGCTCTTTTCTAAGAGTTTGCAACACGTTTCTAAGATGGGTGACAAGATCTTTGAGAGATTTGCTAAACACAAGAATATCGTCAAAATAGACCACAAAAAATACACCAATATAGGGCCTAAGAACAAAGTGCATGACTCGCATGAAAGTACCGGGTGCTTCGGATAAACCCATTGGCATAACAAGCCATTCATATAAGCCAAACTTGGTCTTAAATGCGGTTTTCCATTCATCACCTTCTTGGATGCGTATTTGATAGTAGCCATGATACGTCCACTTTGCATCATGCTTTTATATCGATATTTATTGCATTATGGGCTGTTATTACACATTATGTCACAATACTTATGCCTATTCTCTCTTATTTTACAAGGTTTACACGAAGAGGGAGAATGCCGGCAGCTGGAATTCTGGGCTGGAAAAGGAGGAAATATTAGAGACCTATTCTGCATAACTCCAAAAGTCCTGAAACTACACGAAAGTCGGTTTTGGAATATATAAAAAATATTGGGCGAAGAAAGCACCAGAGGGGGGCCACACCCTGTCCACGAGGGTGGGGGCGCGCCCTACCCCTGGGCGCGCCCCCTGCCTCGTGGGCCCCCTGGCAGGCCTTCGGTGCCCATCTTTTGCTATATGAAGTCTTTTACCCTGGAAAAAATAAGGAGGAAGCTTTCAGGAGGAAGCGCCGCCGTCTCGAGGCGGAACCTTGGCGGAACCAATCTAGGGCTCCGGCGGAGCTGTTCTGCAGAGGAAACATCCCTCCGGGAGGGGGAAATCATCACCATCGATCCTCTCATTGGGAGGGGGTCAATCTCCATCAACATCTTCACCAGCACCATATCCTCTCAAACCCTAGTTCATCTCTTGTATCCAATCTTTGTCTCAAAACCTCATATTGGTACCTGTGGGTTGCTAGTAGTGTTGATTACTCCTTGTAGTTGATGCTAGTTGGTTTATTTGGTGGAAGATCATATGTTCAGATCCTTTATGCATATTAATACCCCTCTGATTATGAACATGAATATGATTTGTGAGTGGTTACGTTTGTTCCTGAGGACATGGGAGAAGTCTTGCTATAAGTAGTCATGTGAATTTGGTATTCGTTCGATATTTTGATGATATGTATGTTGTCTTTCCTCTAGTGGTGTTATGTGAACGTCGACTACATGACACTTCACCATTGTTTGGGCCTAGAGGAAGACATTGGGAAGTAATAAGTAGATGATGGGTTGCTAGAGTGACTGAAGCTTAAACCCTAGTTTATGCGTTGCTTCGTAAGGGGATGATTTGGATCCATATGTTTCATGCTATGGTTAGGTTTACCTTAATACTTCTTTTGTAGTTGCGGATGCTTGCAAGAGGGGTTAATCATAAGTGGGGTGCTTGTGCAAGTAAGGGCAGTACCCAAGCACCGGTCCACCCACATATCAAATTATCAAAGTAATGAACGCGAATCATATGAGCGTGATGAAAACTAGCTTGACGATATTCCCATGTGTCCTCGGGAGCGTTTTCCTCTATATAAGAGTTTGTCCAGGCTTGTCCTTTGCTGTCACTTGTTACTATGGAAAGTAATCCTTTGAGGGGCTTGTTCGGGGTATCTTCACCCCGACCAGTAGAGCAAAGATTTGCTCCTCAACCTATTGAACCTACTGAAAATGTTTCCTTTGAAATTCCTTCGGGAATGATAGAGAAACTGCTAGCTAATCCTTTTACAGGAGACGGAACATTTCATCCCGATTTGCACCTAATCTATGTGTATGAAGTTTGTGGATTATTTAAGCTTGCAGGTATGCCCGAGGATGTTATCAAGAAGAAGGTCCTCCCTTTATCTTTGAAGGGAAAGGCATTGACATGGTTTAGGCTATGTGATGATATTGGGTCATGGAACTACAACTGATTGAAATTGGAATTTCATCAGAAGTTTTATCCTATGCATCTGGTTCATCGTGATTGTAATTATATATATAATTTTGGGCAGAGAAAGCATCGCTCAAGCTTGGGGGAGGCTTAAGTCAATGTTATATTCATGCCCCAATCATGAGCTCTCAAGAGAAATTATTATCAAAAAATTTATGCTCGGCTTTCTCTCAACAATCGCTCCATGCTCGATACTTCTTGTATTGGTTCCTTTATGATGAAGGCTACTGAATTCAAGTGGGATTTAAAACGCAACTCTGAAGATTGGGAACTCGACGAAGGTAAGGAGTCAGGTATAACACCTAAGTTTGATTGTGTTAAATCTTTTATGGATACTGATGTTTCCGTGAATTTAGCACTAAATATGGACTTGACTCTGAGATAGTAGCTTCTTTCTGTGAATCATTTGCTACTCATGTTGATCTCCCTAAGGAGAAGTGGTTTAAATATCATCCTCCCATTGAATTAAAAGTAGTTGAACCTATTAAAGTTGAAGAAAAGACTATCATTTATAATGTTGATCCTATTGTTCCTACCGCTTATATTGAGAAACCACCTTTTCCTGTTAGAATAAAGGATCATGCTAAAGCTTCAATTGTGGTTCGTAAGAGTAATACTAGAACACCTACACCCCCTGAGAAAATTAAAGTTGAACCTAGTGTTGCTATGGTTAAAGATCTCTTGGCCGATAATATTGATGGGCATGTTATTTACTTCTGTGATGAAGCTGCTAGAATTGCTAAACCTGATACTAAAGATAAACATAGACCTGTTGTCGGCATGCCTGTTGTTTCTGTTAAAATAGGAGATCATTGCTATCATGGCTTATGTGATATGGGTGCTAGTGCAAGTGCAATACCTCATTCCTTATACAAAGAAATTATGCATGATATTGCACCTGCTGAGATAGAAGAGATAGATGTTACAATTAAGCTTGCCAATAGAGATACTATTTCACCAGTTGGGATTGTTAGAGATGTTGAAGTCTTGTGTGGGAAAGTTAAATATCCTACTGATTTTCTTGTTCTTGGTTCCCCACAAGATGACTTTTGTACCATTATATTTGGTAGACCCTTCTTGAATACTGTTAATGCTAAGATAGACTGCAAAAAGGATATTGTTCCTATTGGCTTAGGGGATATGTCTCATGAATTTAACTTTGCTAAATTTTGTAGACAACCCCATAATAAAGAATTGCCTAGTAAATATGAAATTATTGGTCTTGCTTCTATTGTCGTGCCTCCTAATGATCCTTTAGAACAATATTTGCTAGACCATGAAAATGATATGTTTATGAATGAAAGAAGGGAAATAGATGAAGTATTCTTTAAACATGGACCTATTTTGAAACACAATTTTCCTGTTGAAATTCCAGGGGATCCTCCTCCACCCAAGGGTGATCCCATGTTTGAGCTTAAACCATTACATGATACTCTTAAATATGCTTATCTTGATGAAAAGAAGATACATACTATTATTATTAGTGCTAACCTTTCAGAGCCGGAAGAAGAGAGATTATTGAAAACTGTGAAGAAGCACCATGCTGCTATTGGATATACTCTTGATGATCTTAAGGGCATTAGTCCCACTCTATGCCAACACAAAATAAAATTGGAGAAAGACGCTAAACCGGTTGTTGTTCACCAATGACGGTTAAATCCTAACATGAAAGAAGTGGTAAGAAATAAAATACTAAAGCTTCTGGAGGCAGGTATAATTTATCCTGTTGCTGATAGTCAGTGGGTAAGTCATGTCCATTGTGTCCCTAAGAAGGGAGGTATTACCGTTGTTCCTAATGATAAAGATGAATTGATCCCACTAAGAATTGTTACAGGCTATAGAATGGTAATTGATTCCCGCAAACTAAATAAAGCTACTAGAAAAGATCATTACCCTTTACCTTTTATCGATCAAATGCTAGAAAGATTATCTAAACATACACATTTTTGCTTTCTAGATGGCTATTCTGGTTTCTCTCAAATACCTGTGTCTAAAGAGGATCAGGAAAAGACCACTTTTACTTGCCCTTTCCGTACATTTTCTTATAGACGTATGCCTTTTGGTTTATGCAATGCACCTGCTACCTTTCAAAGATGTATGACTGCTATATTCTCTGACTTTTGTGAAAAGATTGTTCAGGTTTTCATGGATGATTTCTCCATTTATGGAACTTCTTTAGATGATTGCTTAAGAAACCTTGATCGAGTTTTGCAGAGATGTGAAAAAACTAATCTTGTCTTGAATTGGGAGAAGTGCCACTTTATGGTTAATGAAGGAATTCTCTTGGGGCATAAAGTTTCTGAAAGAGGTATTGAAGTTGATAAAGCTAAAGTTGATGCTATTGAAAAGATGCCGTGTCCCAAGGACATTAAAGGTATAAGAAGTTTCCTTGGCCATGCCGGTTTTTTATATGAGGTTCATTAAAGACTTCTCTAAAATTTCTAGGCCTCTGGCTAATCTCTTACAAAAAGATGTTGTGTGGAGAAGACAAAAAAGGAGAAAGTCTCACATCGATGCGGCTAATCAAGGGGCTATGGAGATGCCCATCAATTGATGTCAATGTGAGGAGTAGGGATTGCCATGCAATGGATGCACTAGAGCTATAAGTATATGAAAGCTCAAACTGAAACTAAGTGGGTGTGCATCCAACTTGCTTGCTCATGAAGACCTAGGGCATTTGAGAAAGCCCATCGTTGGAATATACAAGCCAAGTTCTATAATGAAAATTCCCACTAGTATATGAAAGTGATAACTCAAGAGACTCTCTATATTAAGAACATGGTGCTACTTTGAAGCACAAGTGTGGTAAAAGGATAGTAACATTGCCCCTTTTTCTTTTCTTTTTTGCGGGCTTCTTTGGCCCCATTTTTTTTAGGCTTCTTTGGCCTCTTTCTTTTTTCTTTTTTGGGGAGGAGGGGTGGGAAATGCTCTAATAATGATGATCATCACACTTTTATTTACTTATAACTCAATATTACAACTCGATACTAGAACAAAGATATGACTCTATATGAATGCCGCCGCCGGTGTACCGGGATGTGCAATGATCTAGCGTAGCAATGACATCAAAAAACAGACAAGCCATGAAAACATCATGCTAGCTATCTTACAATCATGCAAAGCAATATGACAGTAAATGCTCAAGTCATGTATATGATGATGATGGAAGTTGCATGGCAATAGATCTCGGAATGGCTATGGAAATGCCATAATAGGTAGGTATGGTGGCTGTTTTGAGGAAGATATAAGGAGGCTTATCTGTGACAGAGCGTATCATATCACGGGGTTTGGATGCACCGGCGAAGTTTGCACCAACTCTTGAGGTGAGAAAGGGCAATGCACGGTGCCGAAGAGGCTAGCAATGATGGCAGGGTGAGAGTGCGTATAATCCATGGACTCAACATTAGTCATAAAGAACTCATATACTTATTGCAAAAGTTTATTAGCCCTCGAAGCAAAGTACTACTACGCATGCCCCTAGGGGGATAGATTGGTAGGAAAAGACCATCACTCATTCCCGACCGCCACTCATAAGGAAGACAATCAATAAATAAATCATGCTCCGACTTCGTTACATAATGGTTCACCATACGTGCATGCTACGGGAATCACAAACCTCAACACAAGTATTTATACTAATCCACAACTACCCACTAGCATGACTCTAATATCACCATCTTTATATCGCAAAACTATTGCAAGGAATCAAACATATCATATTCAGTGATCTACAAGTTTTATGTAGGATTTTATGACTAACCATGTGAATGACCAATTCCTGTCATCTCTCTAAATAGATATAAGTGAAGCAAGAGAGTTTAATTCTTTATACAAAATATATGCCTACGCTCTAACAAATATAAGTGAAGCAAAAGAGCATTCTACAAATGGCGGTTTTCTATGTGAAGAGAAACAGGCAATCCAAACTTCAAATGATATAAGTGAAGCACATGAAGCATTCTATAAAGCCATACTCAAAAAATATAAGTGAAGTGCAAAGAGAATTCTATAAATCAACCATGGAATATATCATACCAGCATGGTGCATAAAAGAAAATTGAAAACTAAATGCAAAAGACGCTCCAAGATTTGCACATATCGCATGAACGAAACGAATCCGAAAACATACCGATACTTGTTGAAGAAAGATGGGATGCCTTCCCGGGCATCCCCAAGCTTAGATGCTTGAGTCTCCTTGAATTTTTACTTGGGGTTCCTCGGGCATCCCCAAGCTTGAGCTCTTGCCTCTCCTCCTTCTTCTCACATCGAGACCTCCTCGATCTTCGAACACTTCATCCACACAAAACTCAACAGAAAACTCGGTAAGATCCGTTAGTATAATAAAGCAAATCATTACTCTAAGTACTGTTGAAAACCAATTCATATTTTGTTTTATCATTTTAGCTACTGTAATATAACTTTATCATGGCTTAATCCATTGATATAAATCGATAGTTTCATCAAAACAAGCAAACTATGCATCAAAAACAGAATCTGTCTAAAACAGAACAGTCTGTAATAATCTGAACATTCACCATACTTATGTTATTTGAAAATTTCTGCCAAAATTACGAAAAATAAAAAATTTGTATAGAAAGACAGTGCAAAAAGTTTCAGAACCATTTTACGTTCCAGTAAAAAATGAAAAGTCGCGCACTACAGCCAAAGTTTCTGTCCTGCACCGTACAAACCAACAAGCATTGTAAACATCCTAAAGGCAAACCTTGGCACATTATTTTTATAATACAATGCAATTGTACAAGGGGATAATTATTTTTGTTGAAAAGTTTCTGTAATGAAGATTCACAAAGTTTCTGTGAGCATGAACATAGTTCAAGGCTAGCTCCCACTTTAACAATGCTCGTCTTTCTCACTTTCGCTTTTCTTTTTGAAATTTTTTAGGTTCCCCTCTTTATTTTTTGTTTTTAAACTATATAAAAGCACTCAACAGAAATAAATGACTCTCTAAAACTTCCGGGTTGTCTCCCTGGCAGCGCTTTCTTTAAAGCATTAAGCTAGGCATATAGTGCTCAAGTAATGGATCCACCCGGATCCCAAGGTATATCAAAGCCAATTTTAATTAGCAATGATTTGGCATTTAGTAGTGAGCACAAAGTAACATAAATCAAGCAATGACGAAGTCTAACTCTCTTCCTATGCATCGGCATGTCATAAAAGAACAATTCATGCACACATAGTAAAGGCCAATGCATAGTATAAACAGTTTCTTGCAATTTTATCGTATTGGAAACATAGAGAGGTGGAGATATAGTTACTCTCTCATAATAATTGCAAGTAGGAGCAGCAAGCACATGCATATTATATTCATCAAAATCATCATGTGTAATAGTAAAACGCAACCCATCAATATAATCCTTAATAAGTGCAAACTTCTCCTATATAGTGTAGTCGGGAGAATTCAAAAAGATAATAGGACTATCATGCGTGGGTGCAATAGCAACAATTTCATGTTTAACATAAGGAACTATAGCAAGTTCATCTCCATAAGCATAATTCATATTGTCATCTTGGCCACAAGCATAGCAAGCATCATCAAAAAGGGGTATTTCAAGAGAATCAATGGGATCATAACAATCATCATAGCAATCATCCTTCGGTAAGCATGAAGGGAAATTAAACAATGTATGAGTTGAAGAGTTACTCTCATCAGAAGGTGGGCATGGGTAGCTAATCCGCTCTTCCTCCTTTTGTTCTTCGCTCTCCTCCTCATCTTTTTCATACAATGAGCTCACAGTTTCATCAATTTCTTCTTCCATAGACTCCTGCAAAATATTAATCTCTTCTTGGACAGCGGAGACTCTCAATAAATGCATCAATATCGGAATTGAATTCATAATTGTCATAGCAATATTTAAGGATAGCTAAATTTTCAGGTCTATAAACAACATCATAAAGATTTTCAAACTCTTTGAACATAGATTCAATTTCATAAGCACCCATAAAAGCAACAAATTCTTCTATTTGTTCCACATCATAGTAATCACATATACCATTAGCATAAGAAGCTAAGGTTTTATTATCATTAAATTTGCATGAAAAGGGAAGGTGTGGAGCCTTCATCCTAGAGCAACAAGTATAATCATATCTCAAGCATACTTGCCGAGCATACCACTTCAACATATAAATTTGATCCCATAATAGTTTCCCTTTTTGAGTCAAGCGATAATCCCTAAAGTATTCACGTTGGTCCAACGTGTCTCCCATTACATAATTGAATGAGGTTTTCTTAGGATTATCAAAGTAGTACAAAATATTTTTCACATAATGATCATCGAGGGTTTTAGGAGGTTCCCCATCTCCATGAGCAGCAAGTAAACCTAATTTTTTTGGTATTTCGTGTTCCATATCCATAACTAAAGATAGAGAACAACTAAGAACAACAAATAAAAATTACTTAGTGATAAAGCAAACAAGCACACACGAGAATATTCACCCCACGCTATTGCTCCCCGGCAACGGCGCCAGAAAAAGGTCTTGATAACCCACAAGTATAGGGGATCAATAGTAGCCTCTTTCGATAAGTAAGAGTGTCGAACCCAACGAGGAGCTAAAGGTAGAACAAATATTCCCTCAAGTTCTATCGACCACCGATACAACTCTACGCACGCTTGACGTTTGCTTTACCTAGAACAAGTATGAAACTAGAAGTACTATGTAGGTGTTTTTGGATAGGTTTGCAAGATAATAAAGAGCGCGTAAATAAAAAGTAGGGGCTGTTAAGATAAAGAAGCAATAAAGTAAATATAGCGAGTGTGGAAAAGTGGTGATAGGAGTTGCAGAATTGTGCCTAAGCAATTGACTAGTTTACTAGACCGATAGCAAGTTTTATGTGGGAGAGGCCACTGCTAGCATGTCATCCCTGACTTGGAATTCTATGCACTTATGATTGGAACTATTAGCAAGCGTCCGCAACTACTAACATTCATTAAGGTAAAACCCAACCATAGCATTAAGTTATATTGGTCCCCCTTCACTCCCGTATGCATCAATTTCTATGCTAGGAAGAAGCTTCTGTCACTCTTGCCCTCCAATACATAGTCCTATCAACATACAACTAACCCTATGGTGTGATCCACGCGCGCGCTCATATGATGGGCACCAAAGGACAGCAACATAACCACAAGCAAATTAAATCAATCATAGCAATTCATCAACCACCGATAGGACAACGAAAATCTACTCAGACATCATAGGATGGCAACACATCATTGGATAATAATATGAAGCATAAAGCACCATGTTCAAGTAGAGGGTACAGCGGGTTGCGGGAGAGTGGACCACTGTAGATAGAGGGAGGAAGGTGATGGAGATGTTGGTGAAGATGGCGGAGGTGTTGGTGAAGATCGCGGTGATGATGATGGTGGCCACAGTAGTGTTTCGGCGCCACCGGAAGAGAGGGGGAGAGGGGCCCCCTTCTTCTTCTTCTTCCTTGACCTCCTCCCTAGATGGGAGAAGGGTTTCCCCGGCCCTCTAGTCCTTGGCCTCCATGGCATGGGAGGGGTGAGAGCCCCTCCGAGATTGGATCTGTCTCTCTGTATCTCTCTGTTTCTGCGTTCTCAGATCTGGCCTTTCACCGTTTCTTTTATAACCGGAGATCCGTAACTCCGATTGGGCTGAATTTTGGACATGATCTCTATCCAAAAATTAGCTTTCTTGCGGCGAAAGAAGGGCTCCAACCGCCTTATGAGGTGGCCACGAGGGTCTAGGGCGCGCCTGACCCCCTGGGGCGCGCCCCCTGCCTCGTGGCTCCCTCGGGCATCATATCGCATTGATTCTTCTTCCCAAAAATCATAAATATTCCAAAAAAAATCTCCGTCAGTTTTTATCCCGTTTGGACTCCGTTTGATATGGGTTTTCTGCGAAACAAAAATATGCAACAAACAGGAACTGGCACTGGGCACTGGATCAATATGTTAGTCCCAAAAATAATATAAAAAGTTGCCAAAAGTATATGAAAGTTGTAGAATATTGGCATGGAACAATCAAAAATTATAGATACGATGGAGACGTATCAGTATCCAAGCACCGGTCCACCCACATATCAAATTATCAAAGTAACGAACGCGAATCATATGAGCGTGATGAAAACTAGCTTGATGATATTCCCATGTGTCCTCGGGAGCGTTTTCCTCTATATAAGAGTTTGTCCAGGCTTGTCCTTTGCTACAAAAAGGATTGGGCCACCTTGCTGCACCTTATTTACCTTTATTACTTGTTACCCGTTACAAATTACCTAATCAGAACACTATCTGTTACCGATAATTTCAGTGCTTGCAGAGAATACCTTACTGAAAACCGCTTGTCATTTCCTTCTGCTCCTCGTTGGGTTCGACACTCTTACTTATCGAAAGGACTATGATAGATCCCCTATACTTGTGGGTCATCAAGCCACTTTTAAGAACAATTTTAGAGAAAAAGGTGGCTCTGCTAAGCTCATCTAGCATATCATCCAGGCGTGGAATAGGGTAACGATAACGCACGGTAACAGCATTGATAGGACGACAATCGGAACACATGCGATATGCACCATCTTTCTTGGGAACAAGGATTACCAGGACGGCACAAGGGCTCAAGTTTTCTCTTACATGGCCGTTGTCGATGATTTGTTGTACTTGCCGTTGGATCTCCTTAGTTTCCTCGGGGTTGACACGGTATGGATCCTTGTTTGGAAGTGGTGCTCCGAGGATGAGATCGATTCGGTGTTCTATGCCTCGTAGTTCAGGTAGACCCGGAGGTAACTCGTCGGGGAATACATCTTGGAATTCCTGCAATAGAGAAGATAACACTAAAGGTAGATTGTGAGAGTTGTTAGTTTTTGGTGCCTCGTCCTTGCACAAAAGGAAATAGTGCATGACACTTGATGGGTTCTCACACACTTCTCTCATCTCATGTTTGGTGGCAAATAGGACTAAGTTCTTCTTGTCCCTCATCGTGGAGGCACTCAATTTGGGCTTGTGGCGCTCACTCTCTTTTGGGTGGTTCGCTCTCTCACTATTTTCTCCATGGTGGGTGGCTTGCTTGTCGGCGATCACTTGGCTTGGAGACATAGGAAGTAGCACATACTCCTTGCCCTTCATCTTGAAGCTATAGTGATTGGTCCATCTGTTGTGGATGACGCCTCGGTCAAAATTGCAATGGCCGTCCAAGAAGTAGGTGGCAAACGAACATAGGAACAACATCACACTCCAAAGTGTCTTCGTATGCTCCGATTTTGAAGGAGACTTGGACCATGTGCTCGACTTGAATAGTGCCAGAGTCGCTAAGCCATTGAACTTTATAGGGATGTGGGTGCTTCATCTTGACCAATTGGAGCTTGGAGCATAGTTCATCACTTGCTAAGTTATGACAACTCCCTCCATCGATGATGACCTTGACGGACCTTCCATTGATGCCGGCCTTGGTGTGGAAGATATGGCATCTTGGATCTTCATCTTGTTGGTGTTGAAGAGTCAAGACCTTGGAGACAACAAGAGCGGGGCTCAGATCTTCGTCACAAAAGACTTGATCATCTTCATCTTCGTTCACTTGCCGGTGCATGGCCACTTGCTCAAGGGCTTCCATTTCTCCTTCACTCATGGAGTCATATGTACCATCGTCGTTGAAGATCATGGTGCACTTGTTTGTACATTCGAAGGACTTGTGGCCTCGGCCGCCGCATGTGAAGCATTTGATGGAACTTGTCTTGATGGTCTCGTTTGTTGGGGTAGAGGATGATGAATATCTCGGCTTGAAGTTGCTTCTATTAGTAGGATGACTTGAGGTTGTCGAAGTCTTCTTATAACTTGACTTGTCGCCGTTTCTTGTAGATGGCTTGGTTGAGGTAGAAGTTATTGGAGTCGTTGAAGCTTGGGTGTTGGAGAAGCCGTAGTTCTTGGAAGAGTACTTGGCATACTTGAATTCATCTTGCACTTGCCATTCCGCCTTGGTAGCTTGATGCACTAGCTCGATGAGGTTGAATTAATTTTCCTAACTAGTAGATGTAGTAATATAACTACATCTCAAAGGATTTTATTTCTTGAAGTTTTTATCATTTTCTATTGCTTTTTACAAGACTGAAAAGGCGATCCATGGGGGGGGGACCTTTAGTCCCGGGACTAAAGGGCATCGCACCCTTTATTGCACCCTTTAGTCCCGGTTCGTGTCTCAGACCGGGACTAAAGGTCTAATCTTTAGTCCCGGTTTGAGATACGAACCGGGACTAAAGGGCATCGCACCCTTTAGTCGCGGTTCGTGTCTCAAACCGGGACTAAAGGGCTCATTTGAACCGGGACTAATGCCTTTAGCCGCACAAACCGGGACCAATGCTCACATTAGTCCTGGTTTGTGACTGAACCGGGACTAATGGGCTTACCTGGCCCGAACGAAAGCCCTGTTTTCTACTGGTGACATGAACCCCTCAAACTATGGTCATCACCGAGAGTGGGCCCGGTTGTTGTCACTCTGGGGTTGCCGGATCATAACCGTAGTAGGTGACTATAACATGGATATAATGATGAATTCATAAACGGTTCAGATCTGAAATCATGGCACCCGGGCCCAAAGTGACAAGCATTAAGCATGGCAAAGTCATAGCAACATCAATCTAAGAACATAGTGGATACTAGGGATCAGGGCCTAACAAAACTAACTCGATCACATGATGAATCTCATCCAACTCCTCACCGACCAGCGAGCCTATGAAGGAATTACTCACTCCCGGTGGGGAGCATCATGGAATTGGCGATGGAGATAGGTTGGTGATGACGAAGATCGAAGATCCCCCTCTCCGGAGCCCCAAACAGACTCCAGATCTGCCCTCCCGAGGAAGAACAGGGCTTGGCGGCGGCTCCGTCTCGTGGATCGTGATAATACTTTCTCCCTAAATTTTTCTGGAATAATGTGAATTTATAGTATCAGGGGGGTCATCAGCGGGGCCACCAGGTGGTACAACCCACCTGGGCGCACCAGGAGAGGGGGGCGCGCCCTGGTGGGTTGTGCCCACCCAGGGGCCCCTCTGCGGTTGGTCTGGGCTCCAGAAATTCTTATTATTGGTATAAAAAATCCTCAAAAAGTTTTGTTCCATTCCGAGAACTTTTATTTCTGCACAAAAACAACACCATGGTAGTTCTGCTGAAATCAGCGTCTGTCCGGGGTTAGTTTCATTCAAATCATGCAAATTAGAGTCCAAAACAAGAGGAAAAGCATGAGAAAAAGTAGATACGTTGGAGACGTCTCAACTCCCCCAAGCTTAAACCTTTGCTTGTCCTCAAGCAATTCAGCTGATAAACTGAAAGTCAGAAAGAAAAAAAATTACGAACTCTTTTGCTCTTGTTTGCATAAATAAGCTTAAACAGAACCCAGGTTTTCAGCCAACATTATAACTAACCATGTCAACAATAACTCTTAAAGATTATAACGATTCATATCAATGACATAATCAGCTAGCGAGCAATAATAAGATATCTCAAACAGCAACACGTTGTCAAAACAATCATGATATAATATGACAATAATGGTATCTCGCTAACCCTTTCTGAGACCACAAAACATAAATGCAGAACACCTCCGAAGTTCAAGCAGCGACTAAACATTATAATTCATGGTAGAAAAGATCCAGTCATGATGCACCCAACATTAGCTATACACAATGCATAAATCATGACCGCTGTGCTCTACTCAGTTTCTAGCGCTTGTTTATAGAAGGTGATGACACAACATAAAAGTAAATAGAAAGTCCCTTCGCAGAGGGAAGCAGTGATTTGCAGAGGTGCCAGAGCTCATTTTTAAAACAGAGATAAATGATATTTTGAGACATGCACCCTTCTTATTCACTTCACGACCATCCGTTATCAACATCTTCCCTGCTAAGCACGCTAGTGACGGTCCCCAAGCGGAAAGTAAAGGTTTTGACTCCATTGGGAGTTTTTGTTTGATTATGTAAGAGGTGAACTCTTTTTGTATTTTGCAGTTTGGGACTGGGCATCCCTATTACCGCCCATTTCCTCGTGCGATGGCGAGTGAATAAACACTCGACCTGAGGATAACATGCTTAGCACGGAAGATATCGACCACCTCCTGTCGTTCCATAAATGATCCAGGCACACAAAACGGATAATTTTTTTAGAAGTTTTTAGAGGTGGCACATGAAAATTACTTAGGACGGCAGGGTAATACCGTATATAGGTAGGTATGGTGGACTCATCTGGAATAACTTTGGGTTCAAGGTTTTTGATGTACAAGTAGAATCCCCACTTAGTACAGGCGAAGGCTAGCAATTTTAAGATTGGGAAGCGGCCAGCTAGAGAGCAACAACGATCATGACCAGGCATTATGCATAAGTAACATTGGACACTAGCATGAGTAGGATATGAACACCATGAACATAAACATTATAGAGGCTATGTTGGTTTTGATTCAACTACATGCATGAACATGTACCAAGTCAAGCCACTCGAACATTCAGAGGAGGATACCATATCATCATACTACATCACAATCATTTTAACGCTATGTTGATATCGAAGGTAAATTATTATTAACTCCCAGCTACTTATGCATGGCATGAGAAACTATAATATCTAATTTTCATGGCACTAGGTTAAACATATTTACACAGACAAGACAAGTCGAGTTCATACCAGTTTCTCTTTGCCACGGCCAGCTCATCGAATATCATCATTATTGCCTTTCACTTGCATGGCCGAATGATATGAAAATAATAATAGTGCAAGAGTGCCATGGACTAAGATGGAATCTGCAAACATTTTATTCGACAAGAGAAGACAAGGTAAAATGGGCTCTTATTAGTTCAACGGTTATTCATATGAGAGCCACTCAACATTTTCATTGTGGTCTTCTCCTCGGTACAACTTGAATAAAAGAAAAGAATTTCAGAGAAACACACTGAAATATTTTTGGAGTTTTTTTTTGGTTTTTCTTCAACAAGCAAATAAAAAGCAAAAACGAGAAAAACTATTTACCCGGGAAAGCTCCCAACAAGCAAAAGAAGAACAAGGAAATCTTTTTGGATTTTCTTTTTAGTACTACTACTAAGCATGCATAGAAAGTAAATTACTACAACTAATTTTTTTTTGATTTTTCTAAAGTTTTTCAAACACACAAGAAGAAAGCAAGAAAATAAATCTAGCATGGATGATACAATGAAAAAGTGTGACCACCGACAAATGAAATGATATGTGAACATGAATATAATGTCGATGAGAACACATACTCCCCCAAGCTTAGGCTTTTGTCCTAACTTGGTAGTGAATCAGTAGCCTGGAGGGTAGTATGGGTCGTGAGGAGTGGGCATCCACTCATCCCACTGCTGAGGAGCGGGCATCCACCGATCCCACTGTGGAGGTGCCTATGCAGCCTCTGCAGCAGCGTGAGCGTTCCAGTAGGCGAGGATGTCTGCAGGCATAATCCGCTATCCGCCCCTGGCAACATAATCAAACAAAGCAGGTGCATGCAAGGGGATAACATCACGCGTGTCAATGTTATAGACCAAGTTATAAGGAATGGCTGCATGGTCTAGGTAAACTTTGGTAAGAGGGAAATCATGAGGGCGTATCTCAACCTCGAAGTGAGCCGCCAAATGAGTAGCATAAATCCCACCATGTATTTTGCCCTGAGATATATTAAGGTGCAAGCGACGAGCCACGATAGCCCCCAAGATATACGTGTTGTCGCCCTCAATGGCACGACGTAAAACAACAAGGTCTGGTGAACTAAGTGCACCCACCTTCTCCCTAGCAAGCAGGCATTTGGTAATGAAATATGCAAAGTAACGAACAGCAGGAAAATGTAAACCACCGGCAGTGATGGCTGACACTCTTCTCTCATCACCCACTATCAAAGTGCGACAGAAATCCTCAAACTCAGCCGGCCTAGGCTCGTCCAAGCTCCCGTCAGAAGGGATCAAGCATATGTCACAAAACTCAGTAAGTGGTATCTGATGATTTTCAGCATATAGATCAAAGCTCACTTCAGGAGGATTATTTCTAGGCAAGAAAGTAAAGCTTTGAACAAACATATTTGTGAGGATTTGGTGCTGGTCACACTCGTCTGCGATGAAGTCGGTGAGACCGGCATTTGCAATGAATTGCATGAACTCATCATGAATTCCAGCTTCTTGCAGGAACGGGATGTGCGGCCATTCGCACGGCCGTACCTCTGCCAACCTCTGAGGGTGGAGATCATTGTCAGAAGACTCCCCAATAACACCCTTGGAGTTCTTCCTTGAGTCGTACTTCCTGAAGATATTCATGTCCGCGTACAATTTTCTGAAAATAAAAATTTTGGAGTGACAAAAATTTGTCAACAAAACTTTGTAAGATTGATAGCAACTACTCGTAGGGATACATAGTGGCCATAACAAGCATTCAAACTACTTAGAACACTAAGAATTCAACATGCAAGCACATCTACAGCAGCACCCAGAGTAGCTAATTATTCAAAGTATAAACCACTAAAACAAAAACTAATTGGACAAATGATGGAGTCACATACCAAGCAACAATCTCCCGAAATAGTTTCAGAAATGGAGCTTCGAGCAAAGAGATCGAATTTGGCAGCAAAATTAGCAAGAACTCGGGAAAGAGAGGGAGAGTGATTTTTTTCTGGAGGTAGGAGACAATGTGGGGCGAAGAGATAAGTGAGGGGGCCCACGTGGGGACCATAAACCTCCCCCCCCAGGGCGCGCTAGGGGTGCTGGCGTGCGCAGGTGGGTTGTGCCCACCTGGTGCACCCCCTCCCGTTATTTTTGCACCAAAAATTCTTAAATATTCAGGAAAAAATCATATAAAATTTTTAGGGCATTCTGAGAACTTTTATTTTTGGGTCATTTTTTATTGCACGGGAAATTCAGAAAACAGACAAAACATGGCATTTTATTTTATTTAAATAATAAAAGCAGAGAATAAAAAGTAGGGACAGAAACTAGTGCTTACTAAATTCATCAACTTCATACCGTTCAAAAATGATTCATTAATAAGGTTGATCAAGTCTTATTAACAACCACTTTTGGTTAGTATGAAACCGAAGAACATTCGTAACTCACTAAGTTACCTGAATGGGGATATGCATTTCCCCAACAATAAGCATTTCATATTTCTTTTTGACAGTAGGTAGAGGTATTTGAAAACTTCCAATAGTGATTGTCGAAGATTTTTCATTAACATTAATACCATTCACTTGGAATTGTTTCTTCGAAAAGTGCACTGTATGCTCATTACCATTAATATGAAAAGTGATCTTGCTTTTATTGCAATCAATAACAGCCCTTGCAGTATTCAAGAAGGGTCTACCAAGGATAATCGACATGTTGTCATCCTCGGGCATCTCAAGTATAACAAAGTCAGTCAAGATAGTAACATTAGCAACAACAACGGGCACATCCTCACAGATACCGATAGGTATGGCAGTTGATTTGTCAGCCATTTGCAAAGAAATTTCAGTAGGTGTGAGTTTGTTCAAGTCAAGTCTTTTATATAAAGAGAAAGACATAACACTAACACCAGCTCCTAAATCACACAAAGCAGTTTTCATAAAATTCTTTTTGATAGAGCAAGGTATAGGTATTCCCGGATCTCCAAGTTTTTTAGGTACTCCATCTTTAAACGTATAATTAGGAAGCATAGTGGAGATTTCAGCTTCCGGTATTTTTCATGCAAAACTTCACAAACCAAGATAGCAATTGTGTATATGCTATGACAACCTTGTGAAAAAGAGATGATACCAAGATATGTACCAAGATGACATGGTATGTATGCAATGGGAAGTATGATCACTAATGTGCACAAGTAACGTTGCTGGCAATACTCAAAGGCTAGTCTCGATAGGAAAGGTACGCAAAATGGTCTATGGGGTTATCAATGCAATGGCAAGAATGTATAATGATGGGATATCACGATACCAAGATGAGGTTACCATTCTTGCGTACGGTGATGGTGTCAAAATGGTGGAATGGTCGTTGTTGATGACGAGTCCGTGGTGAAGATGAGCGGCGGTGATGTTGATGTCGAACCATTCCAAGTTAGCCGAAACACCCTAGGAAACGATGAACCACAACTCAAATTCTCAAAACCAAAGTCAAATGGTGGTAGAGGTGGTGGTGGCTGAAGAAGAAGCAACTGTCCCTAAGTAGCCGAAACACCTTAGGAGACTCAAATCACAACTCAAGCAACCACAAACGCTGGGAATCAAAATGGGTTAAGTTGCGGAAGTCGGTGGTGATATAGCAGATGATATGGTGAAAGCCCTAGGCAAAGAAACCAAAATTCCAAAACTTTGATGGAGTCAAATGATGTTGGAAGTATTTTTGTGGGATGGTGGATGTCAATAGCTATCCAACAAGCTAAAGAATGTCAAAATCCGAGTCCGGATGAATTAGTTATGGTCAAAACTGTCAATCAGTCGAGGCTGAAGCTGGAAAGGGCGGTTGTACCGCTTGAACAGGCAGTTGTACCGCTCCTGGAGCGTCCTAGAATTCCAGTTTTGGGCTGGCAGGAGTATCAAGGGATGGGGTAGCGGTTGTACTGCCTCAGGGGCCGGTTGTACCGCTTTTGTCGGGAAAATTTTCTCAGATCTGGATTGGGGATGGATTTGGGGCGGAAATGGATGATTTCGGGGGCAAAACTGCGGAGATTTCGAGGATGGAAGGTGGAGAAACTTGTGGGGAAGCTAGATCTACCTGCTACACACGAAATCCATGGATCAAATCCAACAAAACTTCATCACACCAACAATTCACAAAAAAAATTGGGGCTATTTTTGGTGGGGATTTACAAATGTAGGAAAAAGATCAAACAAAAGAAGGCAAGAAAAAGGTAGGGAAGACTCCAAATTCATGATCAACGTGGCTCTGATACCAAGATGATGTAGGGTAGAACCCTAGGGGCCTGATCTTTCATGAAATGGAGTGATCCTACGAAGAACACGTAGAACACGGAGGGAACACGAGGGAAAACGCGAGAGAAATCACTCAACCAACAAGAGATGGTCACACATATGCTAGATCCTCGGAACACAAAAGAGATACATGATCCACGATAAACAAGGGACAATACATATGGTAACCGGTTCTTCTCCATGAGGAGGCCTTGAATCCAAGTGGATCTTCTGCGTAGAGGTACGGTCTCTCTCGGAGGAGTAGATCCGGATGGATGAACAAAGCTCTATCTCTAATATGAGCCAATCCTTTGCTAACCCTAGTACGGAGCTAAGGGACAAGTATATATAGTCCAAGGGGTAAGTTGGGGATACATGGGGTGAAACCCCTTTCACTGCGCACAGGCAAGGCGGTAGTACCGGTCATGGGAGCGGTTTTACCGCTGGGAGCCCAAGTGCGGGTTCCTGGAGGTGTTTCCGGAGGTGCTTGGCGGTTGTACTGGTGTTTGGAGCGGTTGTACAGGTCTAAAGGCTGTTACGGGGATAAACTGGTGATGTGCCGGCCTTGCACCGCTCGATCATAGAAGCTGGACCGGTAGTTGGGAGGTACATGGGCGGTTGTACCGGGATTTCTGCGCTGGGAAGATTGTCTTCATGCTCTCGATGTCCATCTTGCACCGTAACTTCTCATTGGTTGCTTCCTTGGTACCTAAGCACACAAAGCATCTCCGTTTGAGGTAGTAGCCATGTCTCAAGTGGGTCAAAGGGGAGTTCAACAAGGAGAGAGTTAACCTCGTTCTCGATAGCTCTCGCACGGGCTGTTGTCATCGGTCCACGTGGTGTCTTGGGAGAGGAAGGTAGGTACATGCGGATGGCCGTAGGATGCTCTGCATCAAGTAGTCGCCGGTCGTGCCTTAGACGAACAATAGAGTTATTACCAACCCATTATGACACCCCTCCTAGTGAACTCTATATAAGCTGGAAGGAGGACACCAAGCTGAGGGTTGAACTCTCTCATATTGTACCTTACGCACGTAGCTAAGAAAACCATGGGAGTAGAGTTTTACTTCCACTGGATGGCGGTATGCATGGTTGGCTCTCTGGCAGGCACCATGGGGGAGGTGACTTCCCCTGTTGGTCATGTGGGTGGTGGATGGCTCAGTTGCGCTCTCTATCACTGGTAGTGGTGGTGCCTTGATCCGGCTCTAGTTCTGAACTTGTCATGCTTGTTCTAGAGGCCTCGTGGTGACGTGAGGAGTTTTCAGCGAAAGCTCCGCACTTTGGCGCCGACGACTGAATGGTTGTTGGGCGTCGCTCTCTTTTTGAAGATGTTGTCGTGGTGATCTTCTCCGTGTCTGGGCTCCGAGCGACAACCTTTGTTCTTGGACTTGATAGTGCGACGCTTCGTGTTGTTCTCCCTCCTACAGGTGTTGTGTTGGAACTTGGATTTTATAGGGCGTAGCGTGGCATTGTAATTAGTCATTCCGGTGCTTTATTTTGGTAGCATAGTCAAGTGCATGCTGGATGATTTGGCTATCTTGGGATCAAAGTTGTATAAGGTCTATCTCACCATTTTGTATCATTCGGCCATGTACTTTGTTAAGTTGTTGGTTTATATAGTACTCCCTCCGTTCCTAAATTTCAGTCTTTTTAGATATTCAAATATGAACTACATATGAAGCAAAATGAGTGAATCTACCTGCTCTATATGTAGTCCATATTGGAATCTCTAAAAGACTTGTATTTAGGAACGGAGATAGTATATACTAGCAAAAGAGCCTATGTGTTGCAATGGTAACATGCATGTTTAACTCTATACTCGTGTTTAAACATTCTCTACTTTTTTTGTTGTTATAACACTTTGCTTCTTCCTTACGCTCTTGCTAAGGAAAAACTAGATTCATCATGTATATTGTATGGTGTTGCGAAAGACAACTAATGGCATCTCCAACGCTGACCCTTAAACCTCCCGCATCCGTCTAGACTGCGTTGTCCGGACCATGCAAGCCATCCAACGCAGTTCTGTATCGGTCCGCGAAGCGGTCCGGACGTACTTTCTCCCGCAAACCGGAGACAAACGTTGGGGGCTTTGCGGGAGTCCGGACCTCTCCCAAGCCCGGTCTAACCACACTGGCGCACCAAAAACCCCTCCTCCCTCCCGTGCGCGCTTCCCGCCTTAAATGGTCAGTACTACTCCAGAGAGCCAGTTCCCGCATTCATGAATAGCCAGAGCGGAAGCGACCGCTCACTGGCCAGCATTGAAGCGGCGCGCCGGCCGAGAGAGCCCTGCCCGCGCCACTTCCTGGTGCAGGCGACTGCTGCGCGTTTAAACACACGACGGCCACCCGTCCGTCCATCTGCCGCCCACATTGATGGCACATGGTTGTCGAGGTGTCTCCTCCGGCGCCACCTGTCCGTCCCTCTGTCGCCCGCTATTGCTATATAAATCGCTGCCCCGGCCATAGCCACAGCCGTCTGGCTATGATCCCTCTCCGCACAACTCCCACCATGGATTCCACCCCCACCAAAGCTCTCTGGGACGGGTTGACGCCGGACCAGAAGAAGGAGATGATTGCCATTTTTGTTGGCTCGCTTACGACGACCTATGGGTGAACCCACTCATTTGCATGATGCTCTTGCTAATAAAGATTGGAAGGCAACTATGGACAATGAATATGAGGCACTCATGGAAAAAAACATGTCATTTAGTTCCAGGCAAAAATGGCATAGATTGTAAGTGGGTGTACAAAATTAAAAGAAAATATGATGGAAGCATAGACATATATAAAGCTTGGTTGGTTGCAAAAGGATTCAAGAAAAGGTTTGGTATTGACTATGAAGATACATTCAGTCATGTTGTCAAAGCAGCTACAATTAGATTTGAATGCCCATTGTTGTTTCCATAGGCTGGAGTTTAACAGCTAGATGTTCAGAGCAGATTTTTCCATGGTGTTCTGGAAGAAGAGTTTTTTATGAAGCAGCCACCAGGATATGAATATATAAGCACACATCATCATGTTTGTAAGTTAGATAAAGCTTTATATGGTTTGAGACAGGCCCCAAGAGCATGGCATTCAAGATTGAGCACACAGTTACAACAACTTGGGTTTACACCATCTAAAGCAGATACCTCTCTATTCTTCTATAATAAATGCAATATCATTATATTTGTTATGTTGATGATATAATTGTTACAATTTCAAGTTCATGCCACTACCTTCCTGCTTAAGGATTTGAAGATGGAGTTTTCTCTTAAAGACTTAGGAGATCTTCATTACTTCCTTGGTATAGAAGTCAAGCAGATAAAAGATGGTATACTTCTCTCATAGGAAAAATATGCTAGTGATATACTAAGGAAAGTGGGATTGGAAAACTGCAAGCCTGTAATAAGTACACCAATCTCAACTTTAGAAAACTCATAGTTGATAGTGGAGAAGCACTTGGACCAGAGGATGCAACAAATTATAGAAGTGTTGTAGGTGCATTGCAATATTTGACTTACATATCCTGGTATTTCTTATTCTGTGAACAAAGTGTGTCGGTATTTACATACACCTACCACCACTCATTGGACTTCAGGTAAAAGAATTGTGAGGTATCTCAAATTTTTCAGGAGGGCTTGGACTTTGAATTGTCAAGTCTCCCTCTATGCTTGTGACAGCCTACTCTAATGCAGATTGGGCTGGGTGTGTTGATGATAGGAGATCCACATGTGGGTTTGGTATGTTCGTAGCAACAAATCTTATATCATGGAGTGCAAGAAAACATGCTACATTCTCAAGATCAAGTATAAAGGTTGAGTATGTATAAAGCTCTAGCAAATGCCACATCTGAACTCATGTGGATTCAAACATTGCTTTATGAGCTTGGAGTCAAAACTCTACAAGCTGCAAGATTATGGTGTGATAATATTGGTGCTACCTATCTTTCAACTAGTCCTGTTTTTCATGCATGGACAAAGTATATTGAGGTTGATATCCATTTTGTCAAAAAAGAGTAGCTCGCAAGCTACTTGACATAAGGTTCATACCTACTTGTCATCAACTAGCTGATGGCTTTACAAAACCCCTCACCATGGGAAGGCTGGATGAGTTCAAGTACAATCTCAACCTTGGTAGTATCACTTAATTTTAGATTGAGGGGGAGTGTTGAAATAGTTGTATAGAGATAGGACTTCTATTTAACACCGTATCATTCTCTATCTCTTCTTCTGTTTCCCTCTCCAACCGAACTTCTCTCCGTAACAATCTCTCGATCGATCTTGTAAGCCACGACATTGCCAATATACACACATTGCGGCCCGATAAAAGGGTTTAACGCTTCCCAAATAATCTTACATCTGCCACTCATCGCGGGACTACACTAGGCTCCGAGAGCCACACCTAAGGGCATTGCTGTAGCAGTGAACGAACCTGGTGCCTTTTGCAGTGCTGTCGTTGGTGGGAAGTCACTGTGCGGCATATATAGCAGGCTATGCTAGGAGGAGCGGCAACCGGGCCGAGGGCTGCCGTGTGCTCCGCTCTGTTAGTTGCCTCTTCCTTGGAGGTTCCTGACGCCCACGCTGCCTTGGGCTGGAACACGTGATGTGGCGAGACGCGAAATGTCGAAGGCATCGTATCACGCACGCTGCAGAACTGCCTCAAGTTCATTGCTCTCGTTACCCAGTTCATCTCCCGCCTCGAACGCAACGTCCAGGCATACTACCAAGAGCTACTTTGACATTGCGGCCCATGGCCGGGAGCGGCCTCGCGCTTGACATCGGGAGGACGGAGCTCCGTGAGGTGCTAGTCCACCGGCAGCCACCATGCTGCTGCGTGTGCTGTTGGCGACAATCTGCAAGCCTCTAAAACGCAAGCATCAGATCCTTCCATTACCTAGATCTGAGGCATTGTCAGAGGACGTAGTGTTCTTTGTACTCCCTCCAGTCCTTTTTAGTTCGCATATAAGATTTGTCTGAAGTAAAACCTCATAAAGTTTGACCAACTTAATGAAAAAATACAAATATGCACAATGTGAAATCATTATCATTAGATGCGTCATGACTTAAATTTTCATACTGTATAACTTTAGCATTGCAGATGTTGATATTTTTTCATATAAATATGGGCAAACTTTACGAAGTTTGACTTCAGACAATTCTTATATGCAGAATAAAAAGGACTGGAGGGAGTACTACCTTAACAGTTGAAGAATGGATCGGAAGTTTCTCGCAAATAAATCGGCTGTATGGCAAGAGGACTTAGTCCATGCACAATTGCGATGATTGCGCGTAAAAACGATCCAAGAAACAAATAATATAGGGGCTGTGTGGAGAAAGACAGAGACAGAGACGCGTAAGAAGAAATGATCTTCTTTTAAATCCCAGCCGTCATTCTTTGTGGTTTAACAGATATAAAATGGTGACGGAAGGTGAACCATGTAATCTTACTCCATTTATTATTAAAAGAATTTACTAGCAAACATGGCCGTGCGTTGCAACGGGAGAGTAAATATTTATTATCTGAGCCGCTATTGTCATTTTGATCCTAAATCGTCGTATTGATTGCGTGCACTTAGGACCACACTCAGGCAGCGTCTAGGTGTTGCCGTTCGACACTAAGAACGCCGCGTCTATAAATTAAGTTTATTTTAAAAGGCCTATATGTGTCACCGTCACATGCAGCGGATGGAACACAAATTAAGATGTACTTATCGGTTTCAATATTAACATTCATGACTATACAAGAATTATTTGAATATTTTAAAAATAAACCTTCCTTTACTTCCGATGTTCATGAATTTTATAAATTGATGTACAACCTATAAAAATGGTTTGTGTATTCACTGAAAAAAGAAATTGGATAGTCCGTTGGTAAGTACATGTGTGGATTTTGCTAAAAAAGGTATGTACATAGGATCTTTTTTTGAGGGATATGTACATAGGATCTTAGATCATGGGACATGTGAAAAGAGAGAACCTGGTGCAAGTACAACATGCCGAAGAGTTATGATGAATTCACTATAATTATTTCCTTCGCTTACTCCTTACCAACCATCACAGATCATTGTGTCCGTATGTTCACTTGCAATACGCATCCGCGCCGGTATGAAATAAAGATGGATCATGCAAAAATAGTTAATATGTAAAATAACATAAATTTCATATTCTACATATTTTTATAATCAAATTCCATATATAACATGTTAAAATAGGAGTTAAAGTTTAGAAGATATGCTTATTCAAAAAAAAACATTTATTCTTAACGGACTGCGGGATGATTAACGCAGATATTACTGGGTTTGTGTAAAACTGCAGAAAACAATTTATTGTGACTTAAAGACGGACCACGGGTTGATTAGTAAAAAAAGGAAGGGGTTTTGTGTAAAACACAAAGGAACGATTCGATGTGACTTAAAGATGGATCGTGGATTAATTACTAGAAAAGATAAGGGGTTTACTGCAATGTGATGGATGGGCGGAAGCACTCCTCCCTTTATTAGTACTATCAAAAGGGTCTGTGCGCTGCAATGAAAAAAATCATAATCTTCAATAGACATGACCACATTTTGCTACATCACCGAGATACACTAATCACTCTCAATTTTGTGAAATCAAGAACATTTTCTTTAAACACATGTACATATTTGAAATCATGAACACTTTTACAAATTTCGAAATTTTTCTAAAATCAAGACCAATTATGAATTCATGAATATTTTATATTATTTGAAAAAAATAAGTTGTGAATTTTTTAAAACACTTTTTTGAATTGGCGACCATTTCTAGAATCGATGAATATATTTTTTGGAAATTGGTGGAACACTTTTCTTAATTCATGAAGATTTTTTAAATTCAAAAACATTTTTTGAAATGCATGATCATTTCTTGAATCAGCGAACGTTTTATGACTGAATAAATTATTTTGTAATTCATGAATAGTTTTTGAATTTTTAGGATATTTTTTCATTCATTTGAATTGGCGAGATTTTGTTATTTCATTAATATTTTTTAATATACAGTTTTCTAAAAATTATTGATTTCCTTTTATTTTACGATCATTTGTTTTCAAAATTTCGAATATTTTTTGAGTAAGCAAACATTTTTTTTACAAAATCGCAAACATTTTTTAAGCCACAAACGTTTTATGATTTATTAAAAAAAATATTTTAAAATTTAATTTTTTATTTTGGGAAATTTTTTGAAGTCACAAATTATTTAAAGTATAATCGAGAATGAAAAAGAAAAATGAAAATAAACTAAAATCAAAATTGAAAACAGGCCGCCAGGACATGGGCCGGCCCAAATGGGCAGGCTGTGTCTTCTGCCATCACACTGCGCAGTTTAAGAAGTACTTACTGCATGGGCCGGCCCAGGCGGGAGATTTTCCCCGTGTAAGACATTTTTTATCACTTATACGTGACATTGGTGGGTAATATTTTGTAACTTTAGAAACAATTTATGTGACATACTGACAAAAGCAATAGGCCCTATATTATTAGGTATAGAAATGGATTATATAAAT